>NW_007258402.1:688980-711007 GCF_000164805.1 Carlito syrichta
GCCGGGCGTGGTAGCGCGTGCCTGTAGTTCCGGCTACTTAGAAGGCTGAGGCGGAAGGATTGCTGAAGACCAGCAGGTCGAGGCTGTGGTGGCCGGGACTGGCCACTGCACTCCAGTCTGGGTGACAGAGTGAGATTCTCAACTAAAAAAAAAAAGAACCACAAAGGTACAACCTAGCCAAGGCAGAAAGCTTTTAGAAAATACCAGCCAATTGTTTTTTTTTTGTAAAGACAAGGTCTCACTATGTTGCCCAGGCTGATCTCGAATTCCAGGCTCAAGTGAGTCTCCCCCTCAGCCTCTCAAAGTCCTGGGATCAAAGGTATGAGCCAATACCACAGAAAAAAACTGCAGCTTCATCCCCAACTCCACTAGCAAAGGCTTAGTAAAGACTAAACTTATATCCTTGTACAGGTATAATGAGGCACAGCAACTCATCACCAGGAGGCTGAGTAGAGAGCTGGGACTTCTATCGCAATTGGGCATTAGTGAACAACCCATCCCCCCTTGGCAGTACCAGTGGAGACCACAGGGGGAATCTGAACTTCTAACTCCCAACCAGCAGAAATGAGGTACTCCTCCCTTCCCTGATGGGGTAGTATCAGAGAAGGCTGAATGGAGAGTCAGGAATTCTACCCCTGTTCAGTAGCAACAGAGCCACTCTTCCATGGTGTCAGTGGAGTCCACATTGGGATAGTAATAAGGCAGCCCTTCCATTCTCAGTCAGAGTGATATCAGTGGAAGTCTAGTGGTGAGGTTATACTCCTATTTCTGCCCAGCAGTAACAAGGAGGTCCTCTTTCCCCATGAGTGTCAATAATGAATATGTGGAGAGTCTGGACTTCCATGTCTGCCTGCTAAAGTAAAAGGTTTCAATAATACATAGTCTTAAAAGAATGCCCAAAATGTCTAGGTTTCAACAGAAAATCATTAGCCATACCAAGATCCAGGAAGACCTCAAACTGAATGACAAACAATAATCAACATATGCCAACATCATGATGACCCAAATGTCAACATTATCTGACAAGAATTTTAAAGCAACCATCATAAAAATGTTTCAACAAGCACTTATAACCACACTTGAATCTAATGTGAAACAGAAAGCTCCAGCTGGGCACAGTGGCTCATGCCCACAATCTCGCACTTTGGGAGACTGAGGTGGGAGACTTGCTTGAGCCCAGGAGTCCAAGATCAGCCTGGGCATCATAAACCTAGTCTTTATGAAAAATCAAAAAATTATCTGGGCGTGGTGATATGCACCTGTATCCTAGATACTTGGGAGAATGAGGTGGAAGGATCGCCTGAGCCTAGAAGGTTGAGGCTGTGGTGAGCCATGATCGTGCCACTGCACTCCAGTCTGAGGGACAGAGTGAGACTCCAAATCTAAATAAACAAACAAACAAACAAATAAATAAGACAAAGAAAAAAATTTGAAAGCCTGCATTACTGATAGAAAAAAATTTAAAAGATGATAGATTTGTTATTAGAAATCACATATGCTAGGGGAAAAAAAAGACATATTTTTCAATTACTAGAAGAAAAGAACTGACTAGGTGCAGAGGCTTGTACCTGTAATCCCAGCACTTTGGGAAGACAAGGCAGGAGGATTGCTTGAGGCCAAGAGGTCAACACCAGCTATGACAACATAGTGAGACCCTGTCTCTACAAAAAAAATTTTTTAAATTTAAAATTTTTTAAAAAGAAAAAAGAACTATCAATCTAGAAAGTATTCATCAGAAATGAAAGAAAAATCAAGACATTCTAAAATGAAGAAAAACAAAGGTAATTTGTCATGAGTATACTTACCCTAAAAGAATGGCTCAAGAAAGTTCTCTATGCCAAAAGAAAATTATAAAAAAAGGAATCCTGGAACATTAGGAATGAAAAAAGAGCAAAGAGAGAAGCAAAAATAGAAGTGAATACAACAGACCCTTCCTTCCTTCCTTCTTTCCTTATAAAAGAAGGAATCTTGAAACATTAGGAATGAAGAATGAAAAAAGAGCAAAGAAAGAAGCAACAATAGGAGTGAATGCAATAGTCTCTCTCTCTCTCTTTTTAGGTCGGGATCTCAAAAAAACCTGAACAACAAAACTCTGCTGCGTAGGCTGGAGTGCGATAACTCGATCACAGCTCACTGCAGCCTCGGCCTCCTAGGTTCAGATGATTCTTCCATCTCAGCCTCCTGAGTAGCTGGGACTTTGTGGTCACCATGCGGATTTTATTCAACAAAGTTATAGCATTCCAATTTGAATTTATAGTAGTTCAACTTCAGTAACATACTTGAACTCCGCTCCTATACAGCTCTGTCCCTATCCCTTGCAGTTATTGATGTCACAAAATTACATCTTCACATACTGTGCATCTCAAAACATAAACTAATACTTGTTTTTTATAATACATTCTTCTCTTAAATTATGTAGAAAACAAAACGTGGAGTTACAAACCACAGTTACAATAATACCAGCTTTTAGATGAATAATTGATCTTTATGTATCAGTCTCTTAAAACACACAGAAAACAAAAAGTAGAGGTACAGAGCATCTGTCTTTTTTTTTTTTTTTTTAATTGGGAGTCTCACTCTGTCACTCAGACTGGAGTGCAGTGGCCGCTCCTGGCCACTGCAGCCTCAACCTGCTGGGCTCTGGCGATCCTTCCGCCTCAGCCTTCCAAGTAGCTGGAACTACAGGTGCGCACTACCATGCCCGGCTTATTTTTGATTTATTGTAGAGGCGAGGTCTCGCCCAGTTGCCCAGGTGGGTCTCGAACCCGCGGGCTCAGGCAATCCACTCACCTCAGCCTCCCAAAGCGCTGGGATTACAGGCTGAGCCACCGAGCCCAGCCAGAGCATCTGTCTTAATTAGCTTGGGTTGCTATAGCAAAATAGTATACACTAGGTGGTTTAAACAACAAACATTTACTTTTCATAGTTCTGGAGGTTGGGAAGCCCAAGACCAAGGTGTCAGTTAATTTAGGTCTTGGTGGGGGCCCTCTTACTGACAGGGAGAGACAAAAGGGCAGGGAGGGTGAGAGCTCACTGGCCTCATCTTATAAGGGCACCAATCCCATCATTAAGACCAAGCCCTCATGGCCTTCTTTAAACCTAATTATCTCCCAGAGGCTCCACTTCCTTATATCACTACATATGGGATTAGTGACTCAATATATGAATTTTAGAGAGACTCAGACATTCAGTCTATAACAACTATTAAAAATAAAAAATTGTAAGGGAATGTGGCAGGCTGAATGGCCCCTCAAAAATGTCCATGCCCATAATCTCTTGAACTTGTGAATATGTTTGTTACATGGCAAAAAGGATTTTGCAGCTATAAAGGAGAGATTATCCTAAACTATCCAGGTAAACATAGTGTAATGACATGGGCATGTAAAAGCAGAGAACGTTCTTTTGCTAGAGTCAGAGAGATTTTAAGCATGAGAGGAAACGTACCCTGGAGAGGGCCATGTGGAAAGCTTGGGAAGCATTGCAATCAGCCACTAGAAGCAAAGGCCAGCTCCCTGGCTGACAGCCAGCATGGAAATGGGAACCAATCACCAAGAAAGTGAATTCAGCCAACACTCTGAATGGTCTCAGAAGATGATTTGTCCCCAGAGCATCCCATAAAGAACACAGCTCTGCCAACACCTTGATTTTAGCCTTGTAAGACTCTAGCAGGTTCGCATCAACTGATCAGATTCTGCGAATCCTCTGCTCTGAGCCTGTCCGGTCTGCCCCAACCTCAGCTTTCTATCCTTTGAAAACACTAAGAATAATGTCCCTGCATCAGTTTTAACTAGAGCCAATCACTTGCCATGACTGGAACAGGGATCATACCCAGATTGCCCTTAGCCCCAATAGTCACTAAGTACACTAAGATGAACGGGAGCTAGTGGGTGAAAGCTCATGAACTCAAGGAGTACAATGGACACAGCACAGGTACTGACTGGGCTCCCAAGAGCAACTGTATTGTCACTTATAGGGCAGACGGCAATGCCTATGTCTGGAGTCAGAAAGATGGTGTCTGGAAGCCAAACCTGGTGATCCTGAGTATTAATCACACAGTCACTTTTGTGAAGTGGTTCCCCCCTGAGAGAACAAATTTGCAGTGGGAAGTGGAGCACAACTCACTTCTGTTTGTTACTTTGAGTCTGAAAATGACTGGTAGGTAAGCAAGCACATTAAAAAGCCAAGTCGATCCACGGTCCTGAGTTTAGATTGGCATCCCAACAATGTATTGCTGGCAGCAGGATCACGTGACTTCTGATGCAGAGTGTTTTCTGCCCACATTACAGAAGTGGATAAGAAGCCAGCCAGCACGTCATAGGGCAGCAAGATGTCTTCCGGTCAGCTGATGTCAGAGCTTGGTGGCGGTGGCACTGGTGGCTGGGTCCACGGGATCAGCTTCTCTGCCAGTGGGAGCTGTCTGGTCTGGGTCAGCTACGACAGCACTGTTTGTTGCTGATGTCTCAAAAAGTGTGCAGGTCTCAAGTCTGAAGACAGAGTTCCTGCCACTCCTGAGTGCATCATTTGTCTCAGAGAATAGTGTTGTAGCTGCTGGACATGACTGCTGCCCAATACTCTTTAACTACGATGACCACAGCTGCTTGACCTTTGTCTCCAAGTTAGACATTCAGAGTTCCTGCCACTCCTGAGTGTATCGTTTGTCTTGGAGAATAGTGTTGTAGCTGCTGGACATGACTGCTGCCCAACACTCTTTAACTACGATGATCATGGCTGCTTGATCTTTGTCTCCAAGTTAGACATTCAAAAACAGAGCATTCAGTGCAACAAGTCTGCCATGGAATGCTTCTGCAACATGGACAAGAGGGTCATGAACCTTGGAGATGGTACACTAGAATGGCATCACTCAAGTGTCTATTTATGAGGTGGACAAGAAAGATTGTTGCAAAATTTTGAACTACTGGTATTGATGGAGCCATGACAATTTGGGATTTCAAGACCTTGGAGTCTTCTATTCAGGGCCTCCAGATAATATGTAGCTGAGTGAACTCTACCATCCAGCATGACAAACTGGTTGACTGCAGCACTGTCATATGCATGATAGTGAGAACAGCCAGCCCTGAGAAACACTGAAAATACATATTGCACAAATGTTGTGAGGTTTGGTTTGAATATAAAATTGGTGAAAGTGTTAGTTTTAAAAAGTAGCAGTGAAATTTTTTTTTTTTTGGCTATTTCATTCCATTTTTGACCAAAGTTTCTCTTTAAGTAGTTTATTAAGGAAAATTATCACACTAAATTAAAAGAAAGAGTGAGGGAGATATGTAAATTGTCCACTAGAAAATTCAGCAAAAATATTGAATGTGGGGGGAAAAAAAAGATCCTAGCAGAGAACCCTGTTGAGTCCATCCAAACTTCTGATCTACAGAAACTGCAAGATAATAAATTTACGTTGTTTTAAGATGCTAAGTTTGTGGTAATTTGTTATGGTAGTGATAGAAAACTAATATAGGGGACTTGTTTTAGATGAAAAACAGCTATAAAAGACATTCTTGGGGGCAGATAGGAAATTAATATATGAACTGGGTTATAAATAATATTATGGAATTACTGTTAATTTTCTTAATTGTCAAAATGGTATTGTGGTTATGTAGGAAAATGGCCTACTTAGACGGGAATGCTGAAGTACTTATGGGCAAGGGGCCATGATGTCTTCAAGTTATATTCAAATAATTCAGGAGGAAAACAAGAAAAAATATATATGTATAAATAAAGAGATAAAGCAAATACAGCAAATATTGCTTACTCTAGGAAAAAGGCATATAAATGTTCATTGTACTATTCTTTCAACCTTTTTGAATGTCTGAAAAATTTTATTTTTATCATAAAAAGTTGGAGAAAAAAGTATGCTGGACACCAAAGAACATACACTATGTTATTCCATTCATCCAACTTTAACAAAACATTCATAGATAAAGTTTTGTAGAGATCAATGGTGATGACAGTTGTACAACAATGTGAATCTACTTAACACCACTGAATTGACGCATAAATGGTTAAGAGTAAATTTTATGCTATGTATATATTTCCATAATAAAAAATAATCATCTAAGAAAAAAATCCCATATATGTAGGTGGTAAAACTATACTGAAAACAAGACACTAGTGATCACCAGTGTTAGAACAGTGGTTACCAGTAGTGAGGAAAGACAGGTTATGACTGGAAGAAGATATATACTGTGCTTCTAGGTGCTGCTAATATTTTATTTCTTAACCTAGGCGGTAGCTATGCATTACATTAATGTATCAAGCTACACATACATGTTTTATGCTCTAGTCAACATGTTTAATATTTCACAGTGAAAAGACATTATGAACATAATTCTTGTATGCAAAAACATTGCCTAGTCTTCAAAATTTGTCTTTATTATTCATTCATGTTTTACCTTATGCCAGAAAGAACTTATGGGCCTGTATTTTGATTCCTGCCTAATATGGTTTGGGAGCATGATCATTCCTAAGATTCTTTTTTCTGAATAAAAAACCAAAATCACGGACCCACTAAAGCAGCAACTCTGGGGGTGAGGACAAGAAATCTGTGCTTTAACAAGCCCCCTTGGTGATTCTGATGCTTGTCAAAGTTTGAGAACCACTGGTGTAAGTATGTGCAAAGATATTCCTTGTTATTTCCTTTTTGTTTTTTTGGGTTGGAGTCTCACTCCGTTGCTCAGGCTGGAGTGCAGTGGCATGCTCAAGGCCACCCTAGCGTCGACCTGCTGGGCTCTGGCGATCCTTCTGCCTCAGCCTTCCAAGTAGCTGGAACAACAGGCACGTACTACCACGTCCAGCTAATTTATTTTTTATGTAGAACCTGCGAACTCAGGCACTGCGAGGTCCACTCACCTCGGCCTCCCATAGTGCTGGGATTACAGGTTGAGCCACCGAACCCAGCCTTCCTTGTTATTTTCATGAAGTAACAGCTTTATCTTCAAGACCTTTAAGGTACTGCTTCCCAATACACTTAAAGTTCATTGTATCCATACAACTAGTCTTTCATTCTATTAAATGAAACCTGGCTGATGTGCAAGACTTATCTGGAAGCCTAATTCAACCACAGACACAGAGATTTTGTACCCTTATTTTCCTAAGGCATTTAAAGAGTGATCTAATCTCTCCCAATAACAAGTAGCATTCCCTTGGGAAGAAGCTGAAGCTCAGAGAAGCAACAGATTGTGCTCACCATTGGTCCATCTTGTATCAATAGCAAGATCCATCACCAAAACCCAGGTCTCCAAGATGAGCCAGGAGCCTGTCCCCAGGAAGCATTGAATGAGCATCGAATTGGGAAATTCTATTCCTTGAGCTAGAGTGTACATGCCTGATAGGGAAGACTTGACTGTGCTCATGATCACCAGCTGGGACTCCAGACAAAACAAACAACTTCCTTGAATAGTCACATTTGCTGAACAGCCCCAGAAGCCCTCCTTCTTTCGGGCTAAAGAGTCCAAGAATGCCATCTTGACTGAGGCAATGAAAAGCGTGCCTCACATGTTTTAGGCTGGTAAGCCTTGAGCGGGCACAGCTCCATGTGAGGTCAACAATAAGTGTGCCACTTGTTAATGAGGAAATGTGGTCCCCAACCTCAAGGCGATGGATGACAGTTCTGAACACTAACCCTTCCGTACCAGCACCAACATCCTGTAAACAGAAAAGCACTAAAAAATAAGCTGTCAAATCACTTCAGCCAAAATAAAAGGACAGCCTTCCCCTTCCCAACCAAAGGAAAAACCTTCAGGAAAAGGTTTTCTGGTTCTGAGGGAGAACGAGTAATCCAGAGCCAGAGCTCTGCCAGACTAACTGCTTCACCTCTGTGAGGGTTTGAAAGAGGAGTAGGTGAGTCGAACATTCGGGTGCCTGTTACATGTCGTCAAGGCAACCATGGCTCCAAGCTCTCACAACAGGAATCTTCCCAATCATATTTTCATGTACTCAAGTTTGTTTTAAGCTGTTCCTTAAATTCTTTTAAAATAAAAAACATTTTAAAACATATCTTGCCGGGCTCGGTGGCTCAGCCTGTAATCCCGCGCCTTTGGGAGGCTGAGGTGAGTGGATTGCCTGAGCCCGCGGGTTCGAGACCCGCCTGGGCAGCGAGACCTCATCTCTACAATAAATCAAAAATCAGCCGGGCGTGGTAGCGCATGCCTGTAATCCCGGCTACTCGGAAGGCTGAGGCGGAAGGATCGCCGGAGCCCAGCAGGTCGAGGCTGCGGTGGCCGGAAGCGGCCACTGCACTCCAGTCTGGGCGACAGAGTGAGACTCCAACTCAAAAAAAAAAAAAAAAAAAAAAAAACAAACAAACAAAAAAAAACATATCTTTTTATTATTCAGGAGACATTATTTCTAATAGTTCAAGCCTTTCTATCAGAGGTCTAATCCTCTATTTAAACAAAGTGCCAGGATAGTAAGGGCCTTGAAGCCATAATAATTTTCACTTTGTAATCATACAAATCTTGCTGTCTTTGAAAATAAACTCAAGACAAAATGATGCTGAAGAGTCTGTGTATTTTAGATGGGAAGGGAACACTTCTCCCTAACTACAATAACAACATGAGGGTAGGAAGAAAGTACTAAAACAAAGACCAGCAGAAGTGCGAGCAATCAAAACCATGATATAAAAAATACTTATAAGACAACCAGGGAAATTTGCAGACTGAGATTCCATGATACTAAGGTATTATTGTTAACTGTTTTAGGTGTGATAATGGAATCGTGATTACATGAAAGCAAGCAAGACAGTCAAGAGCCTTCATCTTAAAAGATATATACTGATATAGATCTTATATGCAGTAATCTTTACTGAATTCTTTACAGATAAAATTAAATGATGGAAAAAATGCAAGGATATAATAATGAGAGAAAAAAGAAAGAAAGAAATTACGTGATGGAGAGAAAGCAAAGAGAAGCAGAAGTAAAGATGTCTGTGCTGGAAGGGAATACCACAAACCCCTCAGTGGTCACCCTGCTTTATGCAGGCTGTGAGGCACTGATGGATAAAACTTGGAAGAATTCAAAGTCACCAAAAGGCCTGCCCCAGCAAAAATTCAAATACGGCACAATTCTGTGCTGTCAACAGCTTCCATTTACATGCAGCCTCTGCAGCTGCTCTGCAGATAACCACACTCTAGACCCCTCTTAGCCCACATGGCCTGCAGAGAAGAGTGTGAGTTCACATTTTGAGTTTCAGTAGACAACTGTCTTAGAGAGCAGCAATTCCTGCATTCCCCCAGCCCCTCCATGGATAAAGTAGTCAGTCTTTCTATGGGGCACCAATATGTACAGAAGACAACGTAGAAGCACGAGAAAGAAATCAGACAAAGGAATTTAAAATTCAATGAAAATGAGTGCAAGTAAAAACTCATAATATCTCTACAATTAAGAAACTCTTGATTATGCCACTAAGAGAAAACAAGAAAAGTTGAGTTAATCCAGACATCACTTAGACACAGTCCTGGAATGTTTCCTTTTGCTTTTTTAAAACTTTTTGCTGGAGTATGGGTGTTTGAGGATTGCTCAGCAGCACACAAACAAATAATAAAGCTCTCCTCTAGTAGACTCCACAGGTATTATTTAGAATTCTACCTGGTTTGGACTGTTTTTCCTCATACACTTGTCTGATTTTGAAGGAAGTTCCTAGGGACTGCCACCAAAACAATTATCTAGATGATTCCTGATGAAAACCAGGTCCCAGAGTCTACTTCAATCAAGACTCAGAACCAAGACCAAGTCTAGAACCAGCTCAGGTGCCAGAGCACTGGTGAAAAGGTAGAGATCGAAGTCAAACACACATGCCTCAGTGGGCCCCACCAGACAAATTAGAAACTAGCTCTGTAATGTAACACAAGAAACGCATAGGGCCACCCACCAGGGCCAGTTCATGATCCTTGAAGCCATAACCTGAACCCATGAGAGTAGACGGAACGCAGTCCACACCTTCTCCTTCTTCAAAATGTTGCCAATTATCCCATCAAGCGAGTGTTTCACAAAGACACATCTCTCTTCTCTTTCATCATACAGTTTGGAATTTTATTTCCTCTTTACTCCTTCCTCAGTAGATGCTCAGCTATTCAAATTCAGCTTTCAGTTTCTTACTTTCCTTCTCCTCAAGATGATACAAGCTGTTTTGGGAATAACATCTGAAAAACTGAAACACAGTACTGTGTGAAAAGGCATCATTTGATTACCATTTTGGCTCACCAGAAATGCATTAATTCCAGAAATGTACACTTTTTTTAAATGCAGAGAATTAAGTCATAATTTTATGTAAGAAAGATGAAAATGGAGCTCAAGAGCTGGACCATTCCTATAGGGCTTCCCTTCTAGGAAGAGGTGGGAAGAATGAGGCTATGACCCAGGTTTTAAAGTTGGCTTTCTCTCTCTGGGGGAGAAAGATAACATTTCTGAGCCACCTTATTTTTAAAATATTTTGTTAATTGCCAGCTAGCCATCTGTTAAATTGTCTGGTTTTTATGAGACTTCAGGTATGCTACTTGCAAAGAGCACAGATTTGTCTCATCAATGAAATAAACAATTCCTCTATCTCCTCATTTTGCTACTTTGCATACACCAGATTGTAAAGGTTTAATCAAAAGCACTTGTGGACTTCTGGGCAAGATGGCATCATAAACATACATATTTAAACTTGTTTCCATTATTCTCATTAAAATGACCAGCAGGATATAAAGATAGGGGTTGAGGGGGTTTGGTCAAAGGAATACACCAAGACTGGGAACAAAAGTAGGAAAAAGGTGACATCAACTTGCCACAAATACCAAGGAATTTTGGCAGGTGGGACTGGATTGAAGAAGAGTGCCATAAGCCAAATAGCAAGTCCTCCTCCTAAGAAGAGGCTGGTTCTTGAGAAGCAGGGCTCTGGTACCCCTACTCAAAAGGACATGGTCCAAGAGGGACAGGAGTATGGAACGGATAGATGGAAAGCCCACAAACTGGCCATCTCTGGCATGGTGGCTCAGCAGTACTTCAAGCAGTCATGGTCAGTGTGAATCTGTGACCCAACTCATACTTGGGCAGAGATCAGACCAAAGAGAAAGATGCACAGACAGCAGTGACTTTCCCATACCCAGGCAAGAATAAGTGACACAGAAATAAACAATGGAGACCATGGTAGAGCTTCCACTCCACTACCCCCAGGTTGATGGAGGGTATCCTAGTTCACATCACTCAGGATATCCTAGTTCACATCACTCAGGAAACAGCAGGGAAAATCCATAGGTGTCTACAAAAAGATTCTGAACAAACAAGGAGAACAGAGCATTTCAAACCTATAAAAACGGTTTATTACAGGAAACAGGGCAGGCACAGTGGCTCATGCCTGTAATCCCAGGACTTTGGAAGGCCAAGGCAGGAGGACTGCTTGAGCCCAGGAGTTCAAGACCAGCCTGGGCAACATAGTGAGACTCTGTCTCTAACAAAAAGTTTAAAAATTTGCCAGGCGTGGGGGCATGTGCCTGTAGTTCCAACTACGCGGGATGCTGAGGCAGAAGGATCACCTGAGCCCAGGAGATAGAGGCCCCCGTGAGCCATGATCATTGTGATCATGCCACTGCACACCATCCTGATTGAGACTCCTGACTCAAAAAAAAAAAAAAGATTTATTACAGGAAACAAAAATAAATCTTCAAGGGCACTTGCTTGTGTTTAAGAAAATTTCTGAACATACACAGCCTACGAAGATAAATAAGATAGCAAAATAAGAAGCAAAAAAAAGCCATCTGATCAAAAGGCTTGAGAAAATACGGGAACCGAATGAGATGAAGAAAAAAATAATAAATCTAAAAATACAACAGCAAAATTAATATCTGTACTAGAAATCATACAAAATAACATTCGTTCTATAGAAATGGAATCAGTGGTGCAGAAAGTAAACACAAGAAGTTCTTCTAGAATGTAGAGAAAAAGGAGACCAAAATCATGAGAGATGGTGATAATGATGGAAAACAGTGAACTGACTGAATGCAACAGTCAGCGTTCTTGAGAAAGAGTCCTGTGAAACTGCCACAACAGACTCACAGCTATGGCTCAAAAGTGGTCACCAAGCACCAGGCGCAATCAAAGGAAAGGGATCAACACTGAAAAATTTAAAAATTTTAAATGGCAAGAGCAGAGTCATTCTTAGTTAAATCAGACAAAAACAAGAGTTAAAAACAAAATTTAAAAATTTTTCATTTGTGAACAGATGTGCTTTTTAAAAGGACTACTGATAAGCTTAGAAATCAGTAAAAGAACATTCACATTTAAATAATTTATATGAATATGACTATAAAACTCAAAGCAGACACCAAATACGTTTAAGAAATGATACACAATCCGAAAAATTGTAATGTAGAGTAAATTAAGCCTAAAATCTCAGGATAGACCAAAAATAAACAAACAAAAAAAGCCCTGAAAATAGGTTTAGAAAGTCGGAAGTGTATCTGCTACTTTTCTTATTTTGCATGGGGGTCATGAGAAATGTAGTGTTTTATTTTTTATATTGATACTAAACATGTGTGCATGTTTTAAAGAAAAACTCTTAAAGCTATCTTTTAGCAGATCAAAAATTAGAATCAATATTTTTCAAAATTCTATAGTAAAAAGAAAACAAAATCTATAAGGCAAGACACCATAAAAAAAAAGAACACTTAAACTATGTTTTAAAAAAATCTAATTAGAAAGTAAGTACTAGTTATGAAAATAAATACACAGTTTTCACTTTCCTGCTAAACACAAAGACTCCAAATTGGCCAAAAGAAGGTTGGCCCAAATAATCTGCCCAATGTTTAAATTTTTAAATTAACTGCATTTACAAATGATGTACCAACGGAAGTAAACAAAGGCTAAACTTTTTATTTTTTAATGAACAGGCTGGACTCAGTGGTTCAGCCTATAATCCCAGCACTTTGGGAGGCCAAGGCAAGAGGATTGCCTGAACCCGTGAATTCGAAACCAGCCAGGCAACTTAGCAAGATCTCATCTCTACAATAAATTTTAAAAAAATTAGCCGGGCATGGTAACGCGTCTGTAGTTCCTGTTACTTGGAAGGCAGAGGCGGAAGGATCGCCAGAGCCCAGTAGGTCAACACTGGGGTGGTCGTGAGCGTGCCACTGCACTCTAGCCTGGGTGATGGAGTAAGACTCCAACTCAGAAATAAATAAATAAATAAATAAAATAAAATGAACAAAACATGTCAAGGAAACAGGAACACAAGAAAGCAAGGATGGCATTGTTCGTTAGACAATGAGAGGACACTTCTGTTACCAAGTACTAAAACCAATTATAGAGCAATTATATAATGGAAAATAGTTTAGTAATGACATAATAAATGGATCAGATGAACAGAAATAGAACTTAGTATATAATAATAGTATAACTTGGTCTACTACAAAGGTAGCCTTATAAATCAATGAAGACAAAGGATTGTGTAAACATTTAAATACAAAAACAATTGGTGATTTAGAAAAAGAAGTAATTCCTTATGTTATACCATATGCTAAAATAATTCCAGGGCAGTGTAAAATTAAACCACAAAAGATCAAGAAGAAAACATAACTGTCTTTATTTCATCTCAAACAAGGTCTTTCCAAGTACGTATCTGTATGCTAATAATATCCCACTATAAACAAAATGCAAGGCAAATGACAGACTGAGGAAAAGTATTTGTAACAAAATAAAAATAATTAAGGAAAGGATAAATACTCCCACATATATGGGCAAAAGACATGATTAGACCATTCCCATACACACCCCCCGAATATAAACATTCACTAAAAAAACTCACTATCACCAACAATAAAAGAAATACAAATGAACACAACTATTTAATAACTTGGAAGAGTAAATTTATATAGATTTTATGGAAGGTAATTTGGCAATACCACAAACCTTAAACTTGTTCTTGACCTTTTTGAGAATTCATATTAAGGAAATAATAAAATAAGTGCACAGACAGTTCCCAATTTAAGATGGCTCAACTTAGCTATTTTTCTACTTCACAGTGTGCGAAAGAGGTATGAAAGAGACAGGTATTCAGTACAAAGCAGTATGACACCCTCGAGATGCTGGGCAGTAGCAGCAAGCCACAGCTCTCAGTAAGCCACAAGATCGTAAGGTTAAGAAACCAGTACTCCACAGTGGACTGTGTTGCCAGATGATTTTGTAGACTAATATGAGTGTTCTGAGCACATTTAAGGTAGGCTAGGTGAAGCTATGATGTTCAGCAGGTTACATGTATTAAATGCATTTTTGACTTAATATTTTCAACTTATGATAGATTCATCAGGACATACTCCAATTGTAAGTAGAGGAACATCTGCACCAAGATTTTTGCCCCAAGTGTGGGGGAGGAACACAGTAGTTATAGCCTGGATAGCGTATAAAACCCAGCCTTGCCACTTGGGTGACCACAATAAAATGCCACAATAAAATGACATCAATAAAAGTGCCTTTTAGAGCTTCCTAAGGAACCAAAGAGATAATAACGTAATACCTACTTGATCCACGGTAAGTACTGGTCCATGGTAAGCAAGTACCCAGTAACTATTAGGCAGTAGCAATAGTAGACTGGTGATATATATCTACATCACTGCATTATAGGTTCAAAATTAGAGGAACATCTGCACCAAGATTATCTAATTCCAGGTTCATGCCTGTAATTCTAGCACATTGAGAGGTAGAGGTGGGAGGATTGCTTGAGATCAGGTGTTCCAGACCAGTCTGGGCCACACAGGGAGACACTGTCTCTACAAAAAAGGAAAAAAATTAGCCAGGCCTGGTGGCACGTGCCTGTAGTCCCAGCTACTTGGGAGGCTGAGGTCAAAGAATCATCTGAAGCCAGGCTCGGTGGCTCCGCCTGTAATCCCGCACCTTTGGGAGGCTGAGGTTGGGTGGATTGCCTGAGTCTGTGGGTTCGAGACCCGCCTGGGTAACTTGGCGAGACCTCATCTCTCCAATAAATCAAAATGAGCCGAGCGTGGTAGCGCGCGCCTGTAGTTCCAGCTGCTTGGAAGGCTGAGGCAGAAGGATCGCCGAGGCAGAAGGATCGCCGGAGCCCAGCAGGTCAAGGCTGCGGTGGCCGGGAGTGGCCACTGCACTCCAGTCTGGGTTACAGAGTGAGACTCCAACTCCAAAAAAAAAAAAAAAAGAATCATCTGAGCCCAGGAGGTAGAGGCTGTGGTGAGCTATGATTGTGTCACTGCACTCCAGCCTGGGCAACAGAGACTCCAACTTAAAAAAAAAAAAAAAAAACCTCTTATCTAAAATGTTGCCAGCAAGATGTGCTTCAGAATTAGGACCTTTTTGGATATTAAAAGAAAATAACAGTGCATTTACCTAACTAGGTCTGAGACAGAACCTGATAATTTTACCATTCCTATAGTTACAGATATGAATATTCATTTTAAGTGAGATAAACATCAGTTCAAGTTTTGCAGTCAAATAAGTTTTGAAAAAGCTTTCACTTTTCAAAGTTTTCTAGAGTTCAAGTTTCAAAGTTTTCTAGAGTTCAAGAGGGATGGAGAATCTGTATTTATAATAGAAAAACATTAGCCTCTATCTAAATGTATAATAATAAGGGGTAGGTTAAATACTTTACAATATATTCATAAAACAGAAAACTCAGTTATAAAGTTACTTTTTCAAAGAATATGTAACAAAGTATGAAAATGTTCATGAATACTAGGTAAAAAAAAGATAAAAATATATGCGCTATGAATTCCACTTTGTAAAAGTAAATTATATAGATGTTTATAATTCCAGAACAAAAGATTGCAACCTACACCAGGATATTAAATTAGCCACACTATGTTCTTTTATACTTCTCTGTATTTTCTAACTTTTTATGACGATTAGGACAAATGATTTTTAAGTAATTTATGGTTGAGGCTCTTGTACAAGACTAGGTTAGTTATTACTCTAGAGGATTAATGAAGTTGATCTTTGCCTTCAGGGAATCTACAGTCTAATTCCTGAAGAGCTCTGGGCAATACCCAGTCCTCTCTGCTCTGGACTATATTTCATTCTCTATCTATGATTCCTGCTGGTACCCCAGGTCAGCTTGACTCAGGCATCAAGACTTTATACACTTCGACAAAATGAAACACTGGTGACCTTGCAAGTCAGTGGTAAAAAACAGCATCAGTGGTACAATTAGAACTCGATTCAGCCCATGCCATTATTTAAAGGAGTTACAAAAACAATAATAATGTAGGGCCTATTCAACTGTGTTTGATTTTTGCTCTTTTTCACTGTACTCATCAAATTTCAATCATTTAAGAAATTGTTGGGGGAAGAGGAAGGAGACTTTGCCTTTGTTCCAGTGTTTCCCCTGAGTAAAAGGATATAAACTTGACAGGCCCAGCAATGAAAGTCTTATTTATTCTGTGGAGTAAATGGGATGCTAAAAGGGATCATGACATTGGAAGGGGCCCTTCGTGGAGGGGACAAGCAACAATCCTTCTCACCTAGCAGGCCATTCCCCAGTGCTTAAGGGGTGGGCCTTTGGCCAGAGATTTGAAGGGCTCAGTTCACATGCAGTATGAGTATTCCTAACACCCAGGTGGTCTTCTGTGAACTCCTCCAGGATTTGGAATTCCTTACTGGTTTAATACACAGTCTAAAAGTGTATGACAAAAGTGACAGATCATTATGGGCTGCTCTGAGCCTCAGTTCTGAATTTGGAGCAAAAGTTAAATAAATGATCAACCAACACCTAATCACCTAAAGGACCAGAAGGTCATAGAGTCCAATAGTATTTTCAAACTATCTCTGAGAGCAAGAGAAATATGTGAGCAAAGCATTTGCCACACAGAAATCATAGCCAACTATGAAGTTAAATAAGAAGTTAGTTGGGCGCAGTGGTTCATGCCTATAATCCCAGGGCTTTGGAAGGCTGGGTTTGAGACCAGCCTGGGCAACATGGCGAGACCTTGTCTCTACAATAAAAATTTAAAAATTAGCTACTTGAAGTAGTTCCAGCTACTTGAAGCAGAAGGACCACCTGAGCCCAACAGGTTGAGGTTGCGGTGGCCGTGAGCGTACCACTGCACTCCAGCCTAGGTGACAGAGTGAGACTCCAACCCAAAAAAAAAAAAAAAAAGTTAATTCTCTCAGCTTAATCTCTCAGAAAATTACTTGTTTGCAGGGCAAATTATCCACTCAAGATAATTTTTTATTTGAAGGTGCTAATCCTTCCCTCCTGCTTCCTGTCTCCCTCCTTTCCCTTCTCCCAACTCAAAGAAGAGGAATAGTCCTCTATGTAATAATAACCTTTCAGGAAAAAGGGTTGACTTACCCTATCCCAGCTGAAACACAGGCCAAGCCGATCAAGCTGTTTCCGCATATGTTTAATGTTACTGTGAAACAAAGGAAAGAAAGTTTGGATTTTAGAGAGGAGTTAAAGTCATAAACAAACCACATTTTGAATGTAAAGGGAAACTGAAAAAAAAATCTAAATTATGCAAAAGGGCTTTAAATGTTGCTTTGTCCCGGCAGAAAAATTAACCACCAAGAATCATCAAATACCAACAAATTAGAAGACGCCCATTTTTTGGACACATACAGAATCCACTAGAAACCACAATGGATCTTTGGCTAGGACTGCTTCTTCCCCTGGCAACCCCACTGGCATCCCCACTGACATATACACTCCTGGCCCATCCAGATGTCCTATTCTGCAAGCATTTAAGGCATATTATTTACGTCAGGCATTTATAAGCTTAAAAGTGGCTGAAAACAAATGCCTTAATGCATAAATTATGGGAATCCAAAAGAAAGTGCTTTGTCAATCAAAATCTAAAACTGTCCAACAATTGAGAAATAGGGAGAGAAGTGAGTTAATCAACTTGTAAAATGGAATAAGGACTAACTCATTTCTACCTCATCCTCTTTCAATTCAAGCAGACAGAACGTACGAAAAGCCAAGAAAACGTCCTCTATGTGATCTCTGTTTAGTTAATAATAGCTTATTTATTCCCAGGCCCTGTACCAAGCACTTTGCAGAAAAATGATTAATCTTTATCCAGCCATATGAGGTAGGAACTATGACTATCCTTCTTTTACAGATAAGTAAACTGAGGCACAGAGAGGTTAAGAAATTTGCTTAAGTTAATCAGCTAGCAAGAAGACAAGGCAGAATTTGCTACTATGTGGCCAGACTCAAGAGCCATTTTCTCAACCACTACGCTTCAGTAGAAAAGCTGGCAAACTTTTTCTGTAAAGGGCCAGATGGTAAATGTTTTCAGCTTTGTGAGCTATACAGTCTCTATCACAACTATTCAGCTCTGCTGCTGTTTCATGAAAGCAGCCATGGATGATATATAAACAAATGGTTGTGACTATTCCAATAAAACTTTATTTATAGAAACAGGCAGGGCCAGATTTAGTTCACAGGTCATAGTTTGCCAACCCTTGGTCTGGCATATATCAAACTCATGCCATATTTGATTGATCTTATTTGAATCATCATTTCCTCCTTTTTTTCCCCCATCAGTCTCAGTAATCAAGAAGTTAACATAATTGAAAAGGAAAAAACTAGGGGTTAGGAAGAAACAAGAGACATGGATATAGTAATAGAAGTGCAGTAGAAGTTTTTTACAATGTAGCCTTGGGTACAATGAAGCAAAGGGAGGTGAAAGATCCTGGGGGTAGGCCCTGGAACTTCTCTCTCTCTTTTTTTGAGTTGGAGTCTCACTCTGTCTGCACTCAGCCTGGAGTGCAGTAGCACGATCACAGCTCACTGCAATCTCAACCTCCTGGGCTAAGGTGATCCTTCCACCTCAGCCTCCCAAGTAACTGGGACTACAGGCACATCCCACCATGCCTGACAAGTCTCTCCTGCATTCAAGCAATCCTCTCACTTCAGCCTCTCAAAGTGCTGGGATTATAAGTGTGAGCCATCACGCCTATTCTGACCTTCTATATCCCTAAGGGGTGGGATGAGAAAAAAATTCCAGGTCTTTGTGAAAAGGGATGATGCAGTGGGCCCAGAAGGTTCTGTTGAATTCTGATGTGAGGCCCTCAGGACTTTATCAGGAAGGAGAGGGATGGGCACTGTTGGCCCCATCCAACAGTGTATATCGGGAAGCCTGAGGCTCTGGTAGAATTGGAATTTTGTTTTCCCTGGAGAAAGTCACACCCAGAATAAAGTGGCCACATATTTCCCTTGCTTCTAAATGGTGAAGGCAAAAGATTAACAGAATTTTCAGAGAAAATGATAACAGTATTTGTATATATATCAAACTATGGTCAAGAAGACAAGAAGCATTATAGAAATTTAACAAATGTGACCCTCTTCTTTTTCCTTCCAAATTTAAATACTCAAAGCATCAAAATGAATGCATGAATAAATACCCCAGACCCTCTTTGATATATCTTAAATAAGAACACAATGTGAGCCGGGCTTGGTGGCTCAGCTTATAATCCCATGCTTTGGGAGGCTGAGGTGAGTGGATTGTCTGAGCCCATGGGTTTGAGACCCGCCTGGGCAACTTGGCGAGACCTCATCTCTACAATAAATCAAAAAATTAGCTGGGAGTGGTAGCACGCGCCTGTAGTTCCAGCTACTTGGAAGGCTGAGGCGGAAGGATCACCAGAGCCCAGCAGGTCGAGGCTGCAGTGGCCAGGAGCGGTCACTGTACTCCAGTCTGGGTGACAGAGTGAGACTCCAACTCAAAAAAAAAAAAAAAAAAAAAAAGAATACAATGTGTTAAAAGACAAATGCCATACACAATCCTACTTACCTCTTGGCAGGATGCAATATTTTGTTTGCTTTGCTTTCTATTTCTCATGTACAGATCAAAAGATTTCTTTTTAAGGTATTCAAATGCTTTTTTCTTTTTAGATAGGGTCTCGCTCTGTTACCCAGGCTGGAATGCAGTAATGTGATCATGGCTCACTGCAGCCTGGAACTCCTGGGCTCCTGACTCTCCCTCTTCAGTTTCCCAAATAGCTGGGACTGTAGGAATGTGCCACCATGCCTAATCTTTTATTTTATTTTTTGTAGAGACAGGGTCTCACTATGGAACCCAGGTCGGTCTCAAAATCCTGGCTTCAAGCAATCCTCCTGTCTTGGCTTCCCAAAGTGCTGGGATTTATAGGTGTAAGCCACTGCACCCAGCCACAAGTGTTTGAACATGTTTATAAGCACATACCTTTGTGTCCAACTTCCTGGAGGTAGATTCCTCTCAATCGCGGCATTTTCAGCAGGCAATCCAAAAGCATCCCATCCCATGGGGTTGATGACCTAGCACCCAGGAGAGAAACATCAGCCATGGCAAATTACTAAGAACTATACCGGTATACTCTTCTGGGCCATAATCAGCATTCTCTCCTGCTAACATGTTTTTTCCTTTGCTGGATATTTCAAACTAAGCATCTGAGAGCCAGCTGGCAACCTTTGATATAAGCCTAGAAGACAATTTAGAAGATTATACACCAAAGTGCCAGCAACAGGAGGTGTTTTCATGAGTACTTTTAATTTTCTTCTTGTCTGTATTGTCTGTAATGAGACCAAATTGTTTTTCTGAAACTAGACAGTTTCTTTCAATTTCTAAAATATGTATATATAAAACGTATAGGCTTTCAAAATGCTCACTTAATGTCAGTATTTTCAACTTAGGGAGCCGTGCTGTCCAATATGGCAGTCACTAGCCACATGTGACTATATTTTACATTTAATTAAAATTAAACAAAATAAAAAATGCAGTTCCTCAATCTCACTAGCCACCTTATCAAGTGTGCAATAGCCACATGTGGCTGGTGGCTACTGAACCAGACAGTGCAGACATAGGATATTCCCAACACGGCAGAAAGTCCTACTGGACAGCGCTGCACTGCACAGGCATAATGACTGTTGTCTACAATGACCTAAGAAGGAAAGTCCACCCCAACCCTCCTTAGTGGCGCGGGTCTCCTCACACATCCCTCAGCGCTGGGCTCTAGCTTGCTGCAGATACCAGGGCTCTGCTCTTTTCCCTTCCTCTACCTCTCTCTCCTCATTAACTGAAGCAACACGCTCTTCTGAAAGGCCCACTCCCCATTTCCTCCTAAAGTCCATTCCTTTCTTCCCTACCAGTTAGGAATGGAACACCCCACCTCTACCCAAACAGTCAGGTAGAAACTAACTTAAAAATATACACAAGAACACAGCAGAAAACAAGCCTGAAATGGTATTCCATAAAACAACTTTTGAGATTGGATAAAAGTAAACCTTTTGATCAAGCACTATATAGCATTCACACTAATTCTGAAAATATATTTTTAAATTAATTGTAAATAGCTATGCTTTTAGTATAAGAAATGTTCCACATATAGTTTCCTCATCTCGCCTCAGTTTCAACATCTGTAAAATGAGAATGATAATAGTAACAAGCCTATCAGATCAAATGAGTTAATAAAAGAAAAGTGCTGAGAACAGTGCCTGCCATGCAGTACAGTGCTGTCTGTAGTTTTGACCATTAGTATTATTATTGTTATTTTTATGGAGTACTGGTTTCTAATCACTTCTTATAAGATATCTCCATTCTCCAAAGAACAAGGAATCACAGGATCTTCCCATCCCCTTATTTGACAGTTCAAGCAACTGTGGCCCAGCAAGAGTGAAACAGCCTAGGAGAAATTACCTTACAATAGGATAGGACAGTAAGGCACTCTTACAGTTACAGTTGAGCTGGCAGTTTCAATAGCAAGTTCTCTCAACCTAACTCACATGCCACAAAAAGGAAAAATGGCTTGAAATATGTGCTGTGGCATCAGGGAACAGCCTCAGAAGGCCAGGCTCTCCGCTCCTGTCAGAAAGACATCCTACTTAAAAAACTCAGTCCCCCACCACTCTCTGCAACTGACTCGAGTCACAAGGACACAGACGCCACTTCGTTCTGAAGCTTGCCTATGTGGGAGGACTGCCCGAGGAGACCCTGATATTTCTTCTTTTTTTTTGAGTTGGAGTCTCACTCTGTCGCCGAGACTGGAGTGCAGTGGCTGCTTCCGGCCACTGCAGCCTCGACCTGCTGGGCTCCGGCGA
>NW_007258402.1:711365-752624 GCF_000164805.1 Carlito syrichta
TTTTTTTTTTTTTTTTTTTTTTTTTTTTTTTTTTTTTTTTTTTTGAGATAGGGTCTCACTTTGCTGCCCAGGCTGGAGTGCAGTGGTACAATCATAGCTCACTGCAACCTTGAACTTCTGGGCTCAAGTGATCCTCCTGCCTTAGCTCCCAAAGTAGCTAGGACTACAGGTACATGATACCATTACCATTCTTGGCTAGTTTTTTTTTTTTTTTTTTAAATACAGGGTCTCAATATATTGCCTAGGCTAGTCTTGAACTCCTAGTCTCAGTGATCTTCCCAAAATGCTGGGATTACAGGTGTGAGACACCATGGCCAGCCCATTGCTTTGCTTTTTAATCATGCAGAGAACCTGAGCTTATGTTCACACACATTTCCTTAGGTAATGATGAATAATCAGAAGCATTTGCTGGCACCACCCCAACACACAACAAGCCTATCAAAATTGGTCATTTTCAACTAAAAAAATAGAGCTCGTTTTCTTCTATAAATAACTTTTTCTCTGATTATAGAAGTAATATATACTCACTATAATTTGATAAGTAGAGAAAAATATTCAAAAGAAAATATGACTCACCTATAATCCTACCGTGCAACCACATATAACCAGGTAGAAGTGGTAAATTTGTATCTGATTGAGATCACATTATTTATATGTGTTTTTTTCTCCTATTTTTTCATTGCACATATCAATGCATCCTCTTAGTGACTGTATTGAATGGCCTGCTGTATTTAACTGTTTTCCTAAAAGTTGTTTCCATTTTTTTCACTTTTACATATATTTTTTAAAAAACCAAGATGGACATTCTTGAGCATAAACTGTTGTGCATACATCTAACATTGTGTTTAGAAAAAATTCTAGAAGTGGAACTATAGGGTAAGAGGGTATGAAAAGTTTTAAGACTTCTGACATATATAACCAAATGGCAACCCTAGAAAGGCTGTAGCAAGTCCCCTTTCACCTGCATATGAGCACCTAAAGTTTTCTTTCATCTTTATGTCCAGCTCAAGGACTCTCTAACACTAGTATCACCCACTGGGCACTGGCCATCTCTGTTTCAGGTCCCATAAGATCCTTCCAATTGTCCCAAAGTGGACTCCTCTTGCAATCCCAGTTGCCAGATCTGTTCTCTCCCAATTCCTTGTCCTAGCAGGTGGCATACCCCTCCCAGTGGCCGGAGCCACTGCCTTGAAGTCACACTTCCATCATGCACATTAGGATTTTTTAAAATTGGGTTTTAAAGGTCTTATGAAATAATTCCATCTAAAGAATTAAAACCATGAATCTAAAACCAGAGCCGCTCTGACTCCTTTGGCTAGTGAATAAGAAATACTAAGACAGGCTTGCTTTCCAGGAGCTTATGTGGTTTGAGGGCATAGGTCATAAAGCTCATTAAACCCAAACCTGCCTTTATTCCCAGTGGACCTGAAGCACTTTACTTATTCTGTGTATATTGTGACTGAAGGCATCTCCTTCAAATTATTGAGGACGATATGCCATGATGTCTGTGGCACATTTAGCATGATGCCCAGCACAGTACAAACACCAAAGGGCTTGCTGCTGTGGCAGCTGCTGCCAGATGCCTTCTTGATCTTCAGCATCTCACAACATTGCACACTGCCTATTCGCTTGCCAAGATTTCAGCTCTGTCTCTGCTGGCCACATCTAATACGGTCGCTATCTGACAACATGTAGGGAGTTACATACCTTGGCTCACACAAGTCCTTATCCAGGTACATTCCGCAGAGTGGATCACTACTAACAAACCTCTGCAGAAGGTTGGTGCCGGGCACTGAAAGTTCTTACCCACACCCAACAGACCACGCAGGCTTAAAGGGCTAGCTGAGTACTTGGGCCCCTCTTTTCAGAAAAAGGGGCCCAGCAGCTCTTTCTCCCCCCACATAATAATGGGTGACATCAGGTGCTTTGATTAAAAGCAACCTGGTTGTTCTTGCCACACAGCTGACTGGATGGGGGCAGTCCCTGAGCAGAAGACGCCTTTGTGCGCTGGAAGGGAAGGGGCCTGCCTCTAAGTGTCTGAGGCAAGGACTCTGCCCTACAGTAAATTCTGCCAAACTGAAGAAGGCAGTAGACCTGACCCACTCACACCTGCTTTCTGGAAGGGATATACGCTGAGTGAACAAACAGCACTCTAGACCTTACAGCTGCACTTGGTGAGGCTGGCTTGTCACATTTCCCCACCTTGGGAATCTGGGAAGTCTGGGAAGCCCTGGCTTTGCAGTCTGAGATGACTCCTAAGTGTCCCCTCAATTCCTGCATCCATACTTCTCCTGAGGTAAATCTGAATAGGCTTCTTTCCTTTTCTTTATTTGATGTTTTTCAAATTACAATCATAATACAAGCTTCATTAAAAAGTGAAGTGACACAACACAATGATAAATAAGAGCAAAGTTGATCCTCACTCCTGGCCACTATGGCAAAGATGTAACCAATAACATCAGCCTTTGTTTCCTTCATACCTATCTCCTACTCAAACACATAGATACAAATACATGTATGTAGGAGCTTTTTATGAAAATGGATCCCATTATACACATTATCTGATGACCTGCTTTTTTTTCATTTAGCTTTATATCATGGATTTCTGTATTAAAATATGTAGGCTGGGCTCAGTGGCTCAGTCTCTAATCCCAGCACTTTGGGAGGCCGAGGCGAGTGGATTGCCTGAGACTGCAGGTTTGAGACCCACCCAGGCAAATTGGTGAGACCTCGTCTCTACAATAAATCAAAAATTAGCCGGGCGTAGTAGCACACGCTTGTAGTTCAGCTGCTTGGAAGGCTAAGGCGGAAGGATCACTGGAGCCCAGCAGATCGAGGCTACAGTGGCCAGGAGCGTGCCACTGCACTGCAGTCTGGGTGACAGAATGAGACTCCAACTCAAAATATATATATGTAAGCATGCGTACTTTTACTAAAAATTGGAACAGTCCCTGAGTATATCTATTCTATGCAGTTTTAGGAACCTAACCAGACATTTTCCAATCCAGTTGAGATTTCAGGTTTCTTTTCCTCTCACTAAGTATGTTTCGTCCTCCAACCAGCATCTTTCCCTTCTAGGAAACGGCTTCTTCTGCAGTTCCACACGGTCCTGTTATGGACTGCCCATCTTAAAAACCTACTCCCTGGCTATAGAGGCAGTCCTGTGCACAAAGCCTCTTCCAGACAGCTCCAGGCTTGTCTGGAGCTGGGCAGGGTGCTGGCGGGGAGGGAATTTCTTGGTCAAGAGTCGTAAGAGATTCAGGGAGCACTGCCCTCCACCTCATGGAAACAATTAAGAAAATAAAGCTAGTCCATGGGGAGAAGCAAAATGGGAAATGCGGAGCAACAGGAGAAGCCGATGTGCCTCAAGGACCTAGCCCCAGTCCCCAGTGGATCTGGCTCCTACAATATCTGCTTTGATTCTGTGAGTTTCAGGATCTGTGAGAGTCAGGATCTGTAAAAACAAAACCGTCCCTTTAACTCAAACTGGTCTGAGCTGGGTTTCAGTCCCTGGTAATCAAGAATCCTGACTAAAACAAACACCCTTTAGAATGCAGTTTTCTCTTCCATATTGTTTGATCCATAGATGATATTCTCCTATATTCACTAGCAAGCTTCACAATTCACAGAGCTCTCTCTTTTTCCTTTCAATGTCCAAGAGCTTTAAAAAAAATCAAGTGCTGGGGATATGTGCCAGGTTACTAGAAAGTTCTGAAACATTTCCAAGGACAGCACCCGAGTTAGGCCTCCAGATGTGCTTTAGCTTTCCCTAGGGCCGCTTCATTTGCCAAATAATGTAACTGTAACCGTTCCACAAGAAAGGGTAAAACTTAATTACCACTTGGTTTCTTTGTCAGAACCGACAAAATGGCACCAACTTGATGCTTCTGCCTATTAATGTTGTTAGGCGCTGTCCATGGTTTAAAATAAAGGCAATACAGAGGCTGTCACAAAAAACCAATCTGAATTTACATAATACACTTATTCATTTATATTTTTGTTTTCAGATGGAATTAACATGAAAAGATATTCTTAGTTCACATGTTATCTAAGCTGTCTATAAAATTAAAGTTAGAAAAAAACTTAATTTTTTTGAGTCGGGGTCTGTCTTACTCTGTCACTCAAACTATAGTACAGTAGCACAATCATGGCTCACCACAGTCTCAAACTCCTGGGCTCAGGCGATCCTTCTGCCTCAGTCTCCTGAGTAGCTGGGACTACAGGTGCATGCCCCCATGCCTGGCTAATTTTTTTTTTTAAAGAGATGAAGTCTCACTATGTTGCCCCAAGTTAGTCTCAAAACCCGGGTTCAAGCAATTCTCCTGCCTCAGACTCCCAAAGTGCTGGGATTATAGCACATGAACCACTGTACCCAGACCCAGAAAAATCTTAAAGTATCTTAATATTTTATATTCTTACCAAAAATTAACAAAAAGTAAATGTCTACCCTAAAGACAGTAACAGAATACAGACTCTGGCAAGGCCTTTTTGTATCTTAAAATCATAAAAGTTCATCCCACAATGGGCCAGACACTGGAATAAACGTCCCCATGGTCCAAGTTTCTACGAAACAGGAAAGGGTCCCATCATGCTCATGCCCTGGGTTCCTAGAGCACAGTGACTAAGCACACAGATCATTCTTGTGCTATAAGATGATTCACTACTGTCAAGGGGGAAAGAGTAAAGACCCATCACAGGATTATAAAGTACCAAAGCTTGTCTCCTTCTCCCAGGCAGCAGTTTCTATTTTTTGGTCACGTTTTTAATTACGTGAAAGACATTGTCAGACACGTCTTTTGCCAACCTCATTCATGTCTTGGTCTCTTACGCATCATTCAGATCAGACACCTACATTCTAGATAGATGGTGTACTTTCTCGCCCTTGATTTCTCTATGGCCAAGACAATCCAAACTATTCAAGCTCTCCTTTTTGGTTTTAAAATACCAATGCCTTTCTTTCTTTTATCATGATTTATTTTAATCCTTCCACAGTTGAAAAAAAATAACTGAACCTACAGTTCATATGTGCTGATAAGATAATTTCCAACCCCCCCCAAAAAAAAACTGGCACCTAGATTTATATACTAGGGCCCACCTCCATGTGAGCCCTCTCAATTTCCTAGAAGTTAACCTCTTCTTGGGTATGAGTGCTTTCTGCAGCTTCAGAACATTTTTTTCTAGGTATTTGACTTTTTTTTATAGCTACTGAAAACATACTTTGAAATATATATCATGTCAATTTGGGAAGATAGGAAAGTGACATCACAGAGGTTAGCAAAAGACTACTAAAGCTAATTCAAAAATAATAAATGTAAAAATATTCAGAGATGGAATTAAGAAAAAGTCCCAGTAGATATAACTTGGAAGTCCATGAAATAAACTTCCATAGTCTGAAAAACCATCATTTCAACCTGGTTCTTCTAACAAACACTCAACATATTTAAAATCAAGTGAGATGCCAAGGGGACAGGGAAACCACCCAAAAATTTGGAAGGGCAGAACATCACCTCAGTCTCTAGATTGCAGAAACAAAGTAAGGAAGCAGAGCTAACAGAGTCCAACGGCTAACCTCAGCTATGTAAACTCAAACAGTTTGGTCTGCCCAGATGGAACTGGATTAGTGGGGAAGACATGAACAAGGGCAGAAAGAGGGAGAGGGAGAGAAGAAGAAAGAGAAGGGGGGAGAGAGAGAGAGAGAGAGAGAGAGAGAGAGAGGGAGGGAGAGAGAGGAGCGAGAGAGAGACAGAGAGATAGAGACAGAGAGAGTGAGTTAGTTCCCTGGTGTCTCCCTTCCTCCTGTCCTCCAATCTTACCAGGATTTCCTATTTTCCAAATCCAACAGAAGGCCAGCTTAGGAAACATGACCTGCATGGGTCAGTCATTCTGCCACCCAAAGCAAACCAAGGAATGGATCTGACAGCAAATTAGTCAAGGACCAGCATAGGAACACTAGCAGGACTGTATAATCTACCTTAATTTGAGATCTCAAAGAGGAGTCAGGAGTCAGCTATTAAGATGGAGGATGAGGAGTTATCGATCGGGGCAAACATAGGGATCAGAGCCCTGGCAAGTCAGACTACAGTTGACCAGGAGGTGAGGCCTGACAGTACTAGCCAGCTTCTGATGTGGAAGCAGTCACGTGGCCAAGGCATATCCTGGCAGGACCTCCTGCCCTTTGCTGGGCTGAACCCAGGAGTTTCAGGGTCAGCCGGCAGGATGGAAGGCAACAGACTAGAAGAAAGGGATGCAGAAGAGAACATACAGCAAAAAGTACAGACATGCTCTGGAGGGAAACACCCCAGAAAATGCTAGAGGTTACTGCCTGGAGAGGCCTGGTGGGAGAAAGGGGATAGTAAAAGAGGTTACAGCCTATCTATTTGATATTCTTTTATATCAGGCTTATCTTTCTTTTTTTAAAAGGGGAATATGGAATTTTATGTACAATTTGAAAATACTGTTGTTGTTGTTTTTAAAGAAGAAAGAACAGGCAGAGATAGTTGTTCCTCCATCACAAGAAGTAAGACCAAGTAGAGTATGGAGACAGGGGAAGGAAGCTGAGGCCGCTAGCTGGTCATCTGCCATCCCAATAGAGAGACAAGTTGTACAATCATTACTATGAAATAGCCAATGAGTTCCCTGGGGATGACTGGCTTTCTCTCCCTTTCATTATAAAGCAGAACTTTATATTTGAAACCAATTCAGCTTCTAATTGAGAGCAACCATGGTTACTGCTTCTGCAAAAACCGCTATTTTCAGAGAGTGTCATGGTGTCTTTGGAGTAGATTCAACATTTTTTATTTCCAAGAAATGAGAAACACAATATTTAATTTTGTTTAGCAAGTGTAATAGCCCACCATTATTACAGATTGGGGATAAAAATCAAGCGAACACTTTAGATTAAAACAACAAAAACAAAAACAAATGACAGTACCCCAAAGCAGCAGGCCTCCTCTGGGAACACAGAGGGACGTGACAGGAAGATAAATCAGCCAGTTTCCAATCAAGGTACTGGACCAGCAGTTCATTCTCCTTTTCAAATTACATCTGAAAGGATAAGTCCTGGAAATCCCCTATCTACTCTCAGATGCTACAGAGATTTGAAAATGTGAAAACTAAATGCCATGCTATGCACTCTCTGGGCACTTCATAAACACTTGTTGACTAACTGGCAAACTGAAAACTGATGGAACGTATATTATCGTTTACATGCTAAGAACTTCCCTTGCTTCCTGATATTTGTGGATAATTATATTATGATTATGCACCTGCCAGACACACAGCCTCAATTTTCCTCCTCCTCTGCAGTGAATAGCAAAAAGGCCCAACCAGAAAACTCTACTTGGGCAATGCCTGGTGGCTTTTTGCCTGAGACAAATTAGTCCAAGCTCAACTCTGTGAGGGGGACTTGGCACCTTGATGCTTTTATCACCCGGCTTCTGGACCAGAAGGTGCTGGGAGACCAGCCGAGGTGGGAGGCGGGTAATTTTATTTTCCAACCATCTGTGCATACAACATATGAAAACACAACAAAATCACCATATGGAGCTAGGCTTTAAATATGTCATCAGACATTCTATGAGTTAGAAGAAACCAACTGGCAATGCAGCCTTTTCTGATTACTGAAAGAGAATAATTTATCTCTGGCTTCAAATGGCCCCAGCTCAAATATCCAAACCTCAGTGTTCCCTTATTATTGTTACTATTAAATGGATTACACTTAAAAATTGCATTATGGTTTTTAGAGGGTTTTCTCAGTGGTCATCTCACATAAACCTCACAACAAATCAGTGTGGTGGATAGGGCAGGTACCATCATTGCTTTGATTAAAGCCCCAGGTTCCTGATTCGTCATCCCCAAACCATCAGCCATTACCACTTATACAGTCCACATCTAATCTTTGTGCATGTCCAGGGTCTGGTCAGCTGCATGTGATCTTCAGATCCCTTTTCATTTCAGTGTGATCTGTTTGTATATCTAGAGAACCACATGCATTTGGCTCTGTGGAGGACCCCCTCCCATTTATCTAAGTGCATGTGTTTCAGAACTACAGGGAGTTTATTTAAATGCAGATTCCTGAGCCCTATCCAGGACTGAAGCATAACCTACCTTTTCAGCAAACTCCTCAGGGACACATTAAGCACCCTAATGTTTGGGAATCACTGACACACACAAAAGCTTATGGAACATACATAAATGGCTGGATGTCAAACTTGATGGCAATTTTATGTTTTGGGCAATGTTTCTTAAACTCCACAGACTCAAACTGAGAGGTCTCATAGGCTCCCTGATGGTTTTTAAGCTTTTATTTTCACATCAATGACAATCTTTTAAAAAATTACTCAAAATGAGAATATTCTGGGACACCTCGATCACCTTACATAGTGGTCCCTAGAGCTGTTCACAAGTATTTTTATTCTCCTCCCCATCCTGGCACAGGGTAGGAGAATATCCTTCTTTACCGTCTTTGAGGTTGGATGTGACCATGTCAGTGGAAGTCATGTCGTGTCAGTTGAGTCCAGTGGGAATTCAGCACCGCCTTCCCCAGGCACAAGATGGGGAGGCACTCCTGAGCTAAGAACTGCCATCAGCAGGGTTCTGACTACCTAGAACAGAGCCCTACTGCTGGACATGTAGCAAATGCAAGAAATAAGCTTTTGTTGTTTTAAGCTACTGAGATTTGGGGATTGTTTTTTACTGCAGGATAACCTATTTTTTTCCTGACTGTAAACACCAAGAACTACCACATGAATTGGGTGTCTGAGGTTGCCTTTGTGTTTATAGTAATCTAAATGTCAAGTAAACTTGAGCCCGAGGACTTTGCCATTGAGATCTATCAATTCTCAAGTTTGAGAACATTATTCTGGGCTATGTATGTACGCTCAATCCAGACTTAAACAAAGGAGTTACATGTTTTTAAAAATATCCACTGAACTAATCAACTCATAAACAGTTGAGGCTTACCAGATTATAAACTCCTTAGAGACAAAGGACCTTATAGGTTGTAGACCTAAAAAAATGTTGATTACACTTTACCATTAAACACTTGACATGCTAACAGAAAAGAAGTCAGAGAGACCTTCCATGCCTCTGAGAAGGTTATATTACTGGGCAGACAAAATCAACACATAGAGAACATGTGAACTTATCTAAAGACTGCGTGTGGTTCTGATTGTAAGTGCTAAATTACTTCTTGACAAACGTGAACTGCAGAATTGAGAAATGGATTTATAGTACAAGAATTTAAATGGACCTTAAGAATGTCAAGAATTTACTTACAGAGAACAATGAGAGGTATTCTAAGAAAGAAATACAAGGGTAAAAGTCACAGAGGTCAGAAAGGAAAAGTGGGTAGAAGAAAAAAGACAAGACAGTCCAGAACAGAATCTGAGGGAGGAAAAACAAATGCCTTGAAAAACACAACTTAAAACAGACACAGAAGGAAATAGAAAATCTGAATTGCACTATATCCATTAAAGAAATGAAACCGTAATTTTAAAACTTCCTGAAGAAAGAAAACTCTACACCCAGATACCACCACTGGTGAATGCTATTAAACATTTAAGGAAGAAATTATTATAACAATAATACACAATGCTTTTAGAAAATAGGAAGAAGGGAACATCCCCTACCTTGTTTTATGAAGCCAGTATTACCTGAATGCCAAAGTCAGACAATGACATTACAAGAAAATTACAGATTAATATCCCTTATGCCTACAGAGATATTTGCAAATTGAATGCAACAATATATACATTAGAAAAAAAGGTTGGGTGCAGTGGCTCATGTCATAATTGCAGTACTTTGGGAGGCCAAGGAAGGAGGATTGCTTGAGCCCAGGAGTTCAAGACCAGCCTGGGCACCATAGTAAGACATCATCTCTACACCAAAAATTAAAAATTACCCGGCATGGTGTTGCATGCCTGTAGTGCCAGCTACATAAAAGGCTAAGACAGGAGGATCACTAAAGCCCAGGAGTTTGAGGCTATGGTGAACCAGCACACAGTGCCATGATCACGCCACTGTACTCTAGCGTAGGTAACAGAGTTAAAGTCAAACTCAAAACAAATAAACAAAAAATCATGACCAAATGAAATTTGTCCCAGGAATGCAGTGTTGATTTAATGTTTTTTTTTTTAAAAGCAATATAATACAGTACGTTAACAGATTAAAGAAGAAAAAACAAACACCATCTCAACAGCTGCAGAAAAGGCGTTTGACAAAAATCAACACTCATTCACAATAAAAATTCTCAGCAAACTAGGAATAAAGAGGAAATTTCTCAATCTGATGAAGAGTATGCAAAGATGGAATGGAACAGGAAAAACATGGAGTTAATTGGGAGGAAGAGGCCAAGATGCAGGAGAAAATTCTGGATAGTGGGGTCTCATGCCAAGAGAGCAGAGTGTTTCAAGGAGAGAAAATGGTCCACAGTATTACATGTTTCTGAGGCTGAGAAGGAAGAGGACAGAGACACATCCGTGGAGGTCACTGCTGGCCTTGAAGACAGCAGACTTTCTACTTTTCACTACCCATAAAGCTGTTCTTAGTGTGCCTCAGAACTACTTCACATATCTCCTTTTGAGAACAAAGCAAACTGACAAATTAACAAGTTACAGAAAAAGGAGAGTTTGTTAAATTTTTCTTAGACCTTATGCATGATTTTTAGCCTGACTTCAACATTTCTATTTAATACAGTAGAAAGCTCAGTGTTTAGAATAAAGCTGACACTCAATGACCATTTATTGACTGAATTAATCAAGGCATGTATCAGAATCCATTTGACAATCTCAAGTTAGATAGACCCTTCCTCCTTAGAGTGAGGATCATTGAACTTAACTTGAGTCCTATTCTACTCAAACTCAGAGACTAGGATTTTAAAATGACAAGGAAGCTCTACAGGCTTTTTCCCCACTGTTGACAATTAAACCAAGATTCCTGTTTCTCTTTTGCCATAGCACTTAAAAATGACCAGACAAGTTTCACCGAATTGGTGGCTGTATTTGAGATGACTTAAATATGCACTATGAAAATTAACAAGAAATTAATTTCAGAAGAACCTTAAAGGACACCCCCAAAACATGGCTTATCATCTTAAACAGAGCACCTGAAACTGAGGAACAAAAAAATAAGCCTAGGTGCCTGCTGTTCCACAGACTGACACCATAAACCAAGTAACAAATAGTGGTTTCAGATATAAAACACAAACCAAGTTATAGGATAGATAATACAAACTGCAGGACATGATATGCAGTCTAGCTGCTTCTCAGTGGACAGCTCTATGCACTATGCTCTAGGCAGCGGAGAGAAGGGATTCATTTTTTAAATGATGGCAAATCACTTTCCTGAGCAGCTCTGAGCAAATTAGATCAGTATAAATAATAATTACAGCTATCACTTATTATGGGATTATTATGTGCCAGACATATGTACTATCTTATGTAACTCTCACAACAACTCTGTGAGGAGAAATTATTGTTATCCCTATGTAATAGATGAGGAAAGTGGGATGCAGAGATATTAAATGACTGTGCAGTATTAACTCAGCTAGAAAGTGGTAGGTTTAAACCTAGGTTGTCCAATTCCTGGGTCCAGTCTAGCTTTGGACTTCAGTTTATGGTAGGAGGACTCCTTATCTTTTGGGCCTGAGTGACCTGTAAGGGTCCCAGTGCCTCTGGGCCTAGGGCTCTGCCTTGAGCGTCCTCTATAGCACCTCATGCCAGTCAAGAGAATCAGAATCCCACCCACATCCCTCATACCTAACTGCTTACAGGCTTCCCTGCACCCTATCATAAATGTATATGCTTGCTGTAAAAGCTTAATCTTCAGCAATTAAGGACAACTCTAGTTGAAAGAATCACATTAGATCAAGAATTGTACTTTAGGCAAAGAGCCAATTCATTCTGTCCCATCTCTTTCTAATAAAGTAGAACATATACCTCTGAATTTGGTACTACAAAATTATTAACTCTTCAAGTGACAAAGATGTTACAACTTGGCCCCCTTTTAGGAATACTCCTTGCTGCCAATGTCCAAAGAGCATAAATTTGCAAACCAGTTGTGACAATGGATGCACTTAACTTTCTAAAATGAAATCTTTATAAAGAAGCAGGAGGCAGCAGATATCATTTTTATAAGCCCTGACAGGTTAATAATAGCAATAGCCAGTAGAATGCCAGTAAACATTTAACAGTTGGCTCTTTGTTTAACAAAAGACCCTGATTTATACGTTTGCTGACTTCCATGGTGTAAATACTCCCATCATGGTGGATTTCAAGTTACCAAGGTGTTGGGTTTGGTGGCTCAGCCTGTAGTCCCATGCTTTGGGAGGCTGAGGTGAGCAGATTGTCTGAGCCCAGGGTTTGAGACCTGCCTGGGCAACTTGGTGAGACCTCATCTGTACAATAAATCAAAAAATTAGCCAGGCGTGGTAGCATGTGCCTATAGTTCCAGCTACTTGGAAGGCTGAGGTGGAAGGATCACCGGAGCCTAGCAGGTCAAGGCTGCGGTAGCCGGGAGCATGCCATTGCACTCCAGTCTGGGCAACAGTGAGACTCCAACTCAAAAAAAAAAAAAAAAAAAGTTACCAAGGTGACGAATAAACACAGTTGGAAAGAGAAGTCCACAATTAACTCTCAGAAGCTCTTTTGAGCAAGTTCCCATCCACTACTGGCAGTTGTTAATATTTATTACCTAATATATTATTACTTTATATTATAAAGCATTACTTATTAAATTTATTAATGTTTATTACCTCTAGTAGTTACATACTATGCGCTAGGCATGTTCTAAGTGCTTTACAGTCATCCTCTTTGAATCCTTGTAATAGGCCAATGGGCAGGCACTATTTTATCCCCATTTTTACAGATGAGAGGAAACTAGGTGTTGAAGAGGTTAATTAATTCACTAGTCAAAATGGAAATGTGGGCTTTGGTTGCTAAATAAGAATGACAATGAGTATTTAACACAGCTTGTGAGCTGGCATTAAATCCTGGCAGTTTGGTTCAATGGCCCATACTCTCAGTCCCTCTTTGATCCTGCTTCACTCCATAGGTGGTTAAAGAAGGTACTATGATCACTATGACCCCATCTCACAGATGATGTGTTGCTAAAGAATAAAGAACAGGCTCTGAGGTAATGAACAATGGGGTGAAGAGGAAAGACCCACATCAGCCAAAGAAGAGTCTTTGTCCTCTGCCCTCCTGGTAAATTTCACCTCATCCTTCAAGACCCATGTCAGATGTTCTCTGTAGTGGAGCCTTTCCCATCTCCCCAGAGTTGTTATTCCCCAAATATTTTTTCTTACAAGATTTTATTTTTTTCCATTATAAAATAAATACATGCTCAGAGAACATAGAAAATACCAAATATGGAAAAAATCTCTTGCAACTCCATTTGCCACTCACAGCTTTGACCCATATCTGTACCATTGGCTTCAGTCCCTTATACAATAACTCTCTGCTTATGAGTGAGCTCCTCCTGGAAAGTTATCAGTGTTATCCACATTTATACCTACCTATCACCCCATCTCCATCCCTAGAACAACACCCAACACATGCCCCCCCCAACAGTTAATCTTGATGCTTTATTATATCTTCTGATTCATAAAATGAAACACTGGGCTTTTCACATTCATCTTTAAGGCTGTCCTAATCTTAATTAAAGTTGGTTTTCTTCATTTGTCTTGAACACACATCACTACATTCTCATCCTGAGTGTGGCAGACAAGGGCTGTTCCAGCAGCTATCTTTTCTTACCTGCATCCCTCTCATCTTCTGAAACCGTGCTATGGTGTCGCTGATGGTGTAGACACGCACGTGGCCCATGTGCAGCTTCCCAGAAGGATAAGGGAACATGGAGAGCACGTAAAATTTGGGCTTTGATTTCTAGGAAAGAATGACAATGAGTATTTACTGAGCATTTTCTGGGAACTCTGCATGCATACATAATATTTTGGCATTTTACCCAAAGTAATAATTTAACATTTTAAAATTTTCCTTTCACAAAACTGTTCCCAGAATGTAAATTGACAAAAATGCCAAAGACCAAAACTTCAAAGTCCTGGTTTAAGCTAAAGAATGTCCAACATAATGTCAAACAACCTCTAAGTGCTAATTACCTACACGTATTTTTAATTTTTTTCCTCTCTTAAAAGCTTCTCTTTTAAGACAGCTTCTATCTAGGTCTTAAAGAACGATCTGCTTTTCCAAAGGAAGCTCTAACACATATATCCATATAATTCAAGGAAACAATAGTTAAATCACATAGATGTAACATTTCTAAAAACAGAATCTCTTTCTAAATTCCCTAGAGCTGCATTCAGACTTAGATTTAGCATTAAGAGCAGGATCCTAAGGACCCAGTTTGGGTCCTGAGTTTCCCCACTGTATTGTGAGCTTATCTTTCAACAAGAAAAGTTGAAATGGGAAGGTAAAGCAAGGATCTTAACCGAAAAAGGGACGAGGTTGTTGTTTTCCAGGGGTGATAAATAGGCAGCCTCAAACCAGGGTTACATAACTCTCCAGCTTCCAAAGAAGCAGCTTCATCATGAGAAACACAAGAAACCTGTATAGGTATCAGAACAGAATGAACACAGGGCAAGGAGTCCTTATAAGGTCACTGACTTTTGTCACCTTGGATCTTCCACTGGTGAAATGGTGAATGTTGTTATTTGTTTGTGCATATAAGGAGATAAGGCAAAGGTGGCAATCACTGAACTGAGTCCTTCTTGGGGGAACCTATTGTTCAAGGGTAAGGACTGTGTTTTAATCATTTCTCCAATCCCCCAGCAGGAATTTAATACCTGTTGAATAAATGTGTGCTGGTCTTTGTGCTCCAAAACCCTGATTACTGGTGGAGCTCTACTGACCAAAGGGTATTTTCCCCAGCAAATTTCATAAATTCAGGTACCAGGAGAGTTTTCTCTGCCCATCCTTAAGTCCTCTCATGGCAGCAGAGAGGGGGCCTCTGGAGAAATGAAGAGCAACCAGTTAAGTGTTTCTGTTTGGTCAATGAGGGTCAGACTATCCACTATTATCACTGTTTGTTTTACTTATTTCTGCCTTCTGTTTTTCTCGTTCTGGTCTTACTCCCTTCCTAGGGCTTTACTAGAGTTCTTTAGGGATTTGCTTCCCCCAAAGTAATGAAAACAAATGCAAAATAGGATATTCACAACCTTTCTTTTATGCATGTGTATGGGAGGATGCTGAGTATTTACATGACTGATAGTATTTACATGACTGATAGTGACATAGCTAACTATAATTAGGGAACCAGAAGAAACCAGAAATCACGCAATAGATAACATAAGACCGTGAGAAAAATAAAGAAATAAAAAGTTAAATAAAATAAAAAAGGAACTAGGAATCAGATTCTTGCCAAGAAGTACTTAAACTTCCTTCAGCAAAGAAGTTAAATAAACCTTTAACAGAACCACTAACAAGTGGCAAAACAAAACAATAGAGGGGAATTTTTCTCTGTGATGCCCATCCTCTAGAAATTACCAAGGAGTGGTAAGTAAAGCTGTCTGAAGGAAGAGAAGAGAAAAAGAGAAGATGTAAGGAATCTGTATCACACACAAACTAGCAAATCTTCTGGAACTGCTGAATTGACAACTGTATTTGATTTACATAAACAGGATGGAAAGCAACACATTGATCATGCACTTTAACTGGAAATTGTGGATTCATAACTCAGGAAAACTTCAGGAGTGTGAGAGAGAACCTGAGATTCAGAGGTCTATAGGGACCTAGGAACTTAAATGTCTTTAAGAACGTGAGTAAAGGTGGGGAATGGTGGCTCAAGCCTGTAATCCCAGCACTCTAGGCGGCAGAGGTGTGAAGACTGTCTGAGTCCAGGGGTTTGAGACCAGCCTGGGCAACTTCTCAACAATAAATAAAAAAATTAGCCAGGTGTGGTGGCATGCGCCTATAGTTCCAGCTACTTGGAAGGATGAAGTGGAAAGATCACCTAAGACCAGCAGGTCAAGCCAGCCTGGACAACAGAGCGAGACTCCAACTCAAAAATAAATAAATAAATAAATAAATAAATAAGAAGGTGAGCAACATATAATTTATAACCCTCTCATCTTGTGAACAAGTCCCTCCAAGGAGGTGCAAGACCTCATTCTTTCACTTTAGTTCAGAATCATAGAAGAAAATTATGCACTCAATTCAAACCTTACTCCTCCTTGCAGCAAACTAGGCCTATGACCTTTTCTATGGAAATTTTTAGGAATATGGGAAAACAGCAGTTAGAGTTCTCTGGAGCTAGAAAAACAGTAACACTGTTGATATAAGCTGCTTCTAGCTTTTCATTTTATAGTTCTTACATAAAATTTTTCTTCCATTATAATCACCTTGTTTTTATTATACTAATGTTTATTTTGTTGTGTTTATTTAACAATCTTGCCCCAAACATTTTCTACCCATAGCTTCTTTACTGCATCTCTTTTGTAATATGCTTGTGCAATGAAGATTAAATTAATAGCAAAATCAAATGAATCATTACATACTAGCTAAGCCAAAATCCAAATCTGAGCTTATAAAGGGTATGTGGGAAAGCATTGTTAGCAAAAGTCTTTAATATTTATAAATAGTTTTTGTTTATTGCAGAAAAGGTATTCAGCTTACTGCTTGTTCCTGCCTTTTGCTTTTCTGCGTGAATTAAGTCATTTTCCTTTGTGACAATGAAATGAGTTTTATTGTCTGGGGGTGGAAAGGAGGGAAGGCATTATGGGAGCTTATGTTATAATTGAGTAGGAATCTGATTGAAAGGGAAATTTTCATAATTACATAAAAATGTAAGAATTTAAGCCTTTAAAAGAAATTAAGATTGTAAGCAACGGGGAAATGATGGCTTTTATAAGTGGATCCTATTATTTTTGTCAGCTTCTATCTTTAGAAGACAACTTCTGCCTCTTTAAAGATCATGCTCTGAAGCTGCGGCTGAGCCCAGAGGCTGGCAGAGTAAAAGGGACACCTCAACAGGAGTCGGAGCCAGTTCTGGTCCTAGCTTTGTCACTAGCTGTGAGGCCTTGGGCACATTCTTTTGCCTTTCTGAGATCAGTTTGCTATCTGTAACTCAAAGGTAGACAAGAGAAGGTTCCGCGTGAAAGCATGAGCTCAGGAATCAAATGTGTCTGAGTTTGAATCCTGGCTCTGCCACATGCTAGCTGTACATCTTGGCAAGTTACCAAACCTTCCTCTAAGCCCGTTTTCCTCCCCTCAAAATCAGGATAATAATACCTATCCTCAGGGTTGTTTCAGGATTAAATGAGATAATCAACTGAAAGATGGTGCCTGGTACATGGTAAAATGCTCATTAAAAGTTCTTTTTTAAATGATAATTATGGCGATGGCAAGACATTCAATTTCTAAAAACTCACTTGGGTGGATTTCAAGTGTATCTAATACCAGAGCAAGATCAATTATACATGCTTCAAACTCCACCAGCATCCCGTCATATTCTCAGTTCCTAATAAAGACACGCCACAGGTTTTGATCCTTGGTTATCTTTTATTTATGAAACACTTCAGCTTGTAAAATGTGTGCAGCCACATTTTCAAAACATTCTGTGAGATAAACAATGCAAGCAGCCCAAGGATTCAAGAGGTTAAGTGATGTGGCAGGCATCATGCAGACTTCTTGGGGCAGAGCCAGCATCACAGCCCAGGCTCGGGCTCCTCAGAGTGCTCTTCCCACATCACCATTACCTGGCTCAAACCTGAGAAAGCGCTCCCAGAGGATCACACACAATAACCCTTATGCTATTTCCTCAATCTTTGAAATCACTTATTTTGGTCCCTTTAATGTTTTTAAAAACTACATGCTTAAGAAGAATGAGTCGCCACAAAATCAATAAGCTACATCTTCAAAATGTTTGGAAGTTCTTAAATTAAGTCTAAACCAAAGAAAAAAAATTAATTTTATTGCCTTCACTAAGAATTAAATTGCTCCCTAGAGTTCATTTTCAAAATACTTAAACATTTAGTCTGGTCATGGTGACACGTTTTTCACTTACTAGTGAAGTAAAGTCAAGTTTTCATTGTAAAATCATGCATTACATTCAAACCTTCCTTGTTATCATTTCATTTGACTTGTTATTCACTACATCTCTCTTAATACCAGATTTTCTTCCTAACCAATTCCCAAAACTGGCCTTCAGTTTACCATAAATAGCTTCCCTTCCCTGCCTATTTTTCATGATGACCAATCTCATAGAAAGAATGACAGTGAGTATCAGGAGATGGGGAAAAGGCAAGTCTAGTCTAGTGAGTTGCGGTCTTGTGCAGTTACACTTACCCAACTGCCTTCCTTGGGTCTAATCTCTGTAATTAAACACAGATTATCTGCGTTATTTGACTGTAACTATTACAAAGGAATTGTCAGAATTTAAGAGGAAAACTCTTTTCTTCACTCTGATCAGATTCAAACATTTCATGTAACAAATTACATCTCCCATCTGTCATCCTGAACAATATTAACAGGTAAGGGGTAACACAGGCAAGACAGATCCCCAGCAAGCTGGCCTCCTAGAAAGAAGCAAGAGCACTCTATGGAAACCGGAGACAGCCAAGTACTTAACACAATTAATTCAAGTAAAGAGCTGATGTGGTGCATGTGGACCAGAACCAAGAGTCTACTAACTCATCTAGCTGGTACCACAAGGTTGGACCCCAACCTCAGATTACACTGAGGAGGGGCTGGTATTCCCCAAACCATGACACTGAGGTGGCAGAACGGGATTGGAGGCTAAGGTCAAGCCAGGGGAGGAGTAGATACTTCTCAGAACACGCAATCAGCATGGGGCTCAGATCTGAAGCTGCCAGATCCCTGTGTGCTGCCCTAGCATGCAATGGACCACAGAGGACCCAACAGCTGCTAGAGTTCCTGTTTTGATGAGCATCCCCCAGTAAATGCTGCTCCAGAATGCCTGGTGTGCTGCTGTTTGCCATGCACCTTGTGTGCACAATCTTACCATGTACAAGGGGGAACCAAAAAACCCCGAACTTTATTTTGGAGGGGGAGTCCCTTGTTGTACAGGCTTCTCCTGCTAGGTAAGCGCTCTAGGAACCTATCGACATCAGTGTACTAGCTAGCACTGTTGTGAGAAGCTGCGCTTGGCTTCAGTGAATTTGCTTTGGAGTTTCTTTCAAAACACTTGCCCGATTCATGATGGGTGATTTATAAGCACACCTGCCCATCCCACTCTGAGTGTACAGCAGGTTTTGATCAGAAAACGGCATGATCTCTGTGCTCCACCCTCCCTATTCACCCAATCTTGCCTGGAGCAACTCTTTTTTTTTGTTTCCCTGGATGAAAAAAGTCCTCAAAGGGAAACAATTTGCCGATGTGGAAGAGATGAAACAAAAAATGGCAGAAGCACTAATAGGCATAAAAATCGACAAGTTCAAAAACGTTTTGAGCAAAGGAAAAGCCATCTCAGGCCAAGTGCAGTGGCTCATGCCTATAATCCCAGCACTTTGGGAGGTAGAAGTAACTCGGCAAGACCTTGTCTCTACAATAAATCGAAAATTAGCTGGGCGTGGTGGTGCATGCCTGTAGTTCCAGCTACTAGAAAGGCTGAGGCGGAAGGATCACCTGAGCCCAGCAGGTCATGGCTGTGGTGGCTACATGAGAGAGTCACTGCACTCCAGCCTGGGCGACAAAATAAGACTCTGACTCAGAAAAGAAGGAAAAGAAAAAGCATCTTGATAGGTATATTGCATCAAATGGAGAGTACTTTGAAGGTGACTGAAGTTTAAACATGTAAGAATACGTAATTTTTTACAAATAAATTCTGGGTTTTATGGTGTTCCCCCTTGCATACACCCACCACATGGAAACTCCTCTAAGCACTACCCTTGTATCATCTCATTTGCTGTGATGGTGGGCACTATTATTATCACCCTCCATTTTAGAAAAGAAAACTGAAGTACAGAAAGATTCAGTAATTTAGCTCAGGGTCACTTACTTAACATATTTGAACCCAGGCAGCCTGACCCCACAGTTCAATCCCTTAGCCCCTCTTCTATACTCTCTCAGAAAACTCACATCAGCTTCTGAAACTTTGGAGAACTGTTCTTTTATTCGCTGATGCCACCATTTCTCAACATCCTTTCTTGTCTGTAACGTGTACTCTTTCGTCCACTTTCCTGTAGCACTGTAAATACTTCTGATACATCCTGGTGTTGTTTTCCTTTCCCACTTGATGCCAGCAGGCCCACCATTTAGCTGTCTTTTCAGAAGAGAGGTATAAAAACCTAATCTCTGCCAAGCAGGAGCCATTCTTCAGAAGGTGAGAAGTCCCTGGAAAACAGAACAGAAAGCAAACTTATGAGCTGCCCAAAACCCTCTCCAGAGCTTACCTTTCCATTCAGCACTGCCCAGTGTTCCATGCCCATTCACATGCTTTCCTCTTATTCTTTTAATGATTCCTTTCTCTGAAAATACTTTATAGATTCAATTGAGCTAAACACAAACTTGTTAATAGAAAATATAAAGTTGGTCAGTGCCCCCCAACACCAAAGATACAAAAGCCCTGTAGGAACAAATGGAGACCACCAGCTGAGCAGCTCCTGTACAACCTCATGAATCTCATGAAGACAATGGAGCCCACTCCTTCCCTTCCCTGTAGGCCATCCCAGGGTCTCTCCAGCAGGCTTTACTTCCCACTTCAGGCCTCAGAAGAGAAGCACTCCAGTCACATCTTACTTGGCCTTAGTCTCAAATATCAGAAGGGGTCTGAACACAGGTCTCCCAGGAGGGCAAGATACTCTGAGTTATTATTAGCATCTTTCATAAACATTATGAGTTAAATAAACTCTGTAGGCTGAGCTGGGAAAAAAATCATTATTTAGAAGACTGTTTATTCATTTAGTTCCTCATCAATTTATCATTTTTTTTTAAGAGACAGGGTTTTACTCTGTCACTAAACTTCTTTCTTCTTGCATGATAGCATTTAAGAAGTGCTACAGTGAAAAAAACATAAAAACAGGTCTTTTAAAAACAAGACAGAGGAGTCAGGCATAGTGGCTCAGGCCTGTAGTTCCAGCTACTCAAGAGGCTGAGGCCAGAGGATCGCTGGAGCCCAGGAGTTTGAGGATGTGGTGAGTTGTGATCATGCCACTGCTCTCCAGTCTCTACTCAAAAACAAACAAACAAACAAACAATAGAGTAATAAAGAAACCTGACATGGCATTCTAAACTAGTGTTAATTCTTTTATTCTCTCAAAATTCTTTCCATATCTGTTAGGGTTTGGCCTTTCCACAAAGGTATCATAAATGTTGATAGAAAAGTCAATATAGGTTTCTAAAAGTGCATTTCACATTCACGTAAAATGACATCATAGTGTTGGCATATTACAAGTTGGTCTGCCAAAGTTGTTTACATACCAATTCTCATTGCATTAAATAACTCTTTAGGGATGGAAGCAAATAGAGACTAAAAAGGGGAAAAAATTCCCTATTAATTGGACTTGGTTATTTTAAAGTGTATAGATGTGACTATAGGTATGAGGGTAACTATATGAAATTCGTTAAATACTAGCAATGGCCCATATGAGTAACCTAATATGTATTCTTTGCACACTTAAGGCAACTGTATTTGTTTTTAGGGCTTAGGTTTTGTATAATTAGAACTATCTTCAAGAGTCATAGATTTTACAGTTCTCTTGCTAAGACAGCATTTCCACACCATTGCAAGCCAAAGAATGCCTGTTTAGCAGAGGGCACACAGCTAGATACCTACTATTTCTCTCTTAGACAGCATTCCCTAAGAACACATAAGGACAGTGTTCTGGGTTATCCTCTCAAATAGATACAATGGGAAACAACAAAATTGGGAAATACAATTGACCTGAACTACAATCTCACAGGTTTTGGGTTTCAACGCTGGTTAGCCATTGTGATAAATGGAACATCAGAGAATGCAGACAGATCACCAATACAAAAAATATGAAGGATGGACATTCTTTCATTTAGAATTTAAATCCTGTCTCTATAACTTACTCATACTATACACCAAATCATAAACAAAACATAACATTACTCTTTGTTTTTTTGTGTGTTTTTTTGAGTTGGAATCTCAATGTCACTCAGGCTAGAGTGCAGTTGCACACTCATGGCCACGGCAGCCTTGACTTGCTGGGTTCAGGCGATTCTTCCACCTCAGTCTTCCAAGTAGCTGGGACTAGAGACGTGTGCTACCATGTCCAGGTAATTTTTTGACTTATTGCAGAGATGAGGTCTTGCCATGTTGCCCAGGCTGGTCTTGAACCCGTGGGCTCAGGCAATCTTCCCGCCTTGGCCTCCCAAAGTGCTGGGATTACAGGTGTGAGTCACCGCACCTGGTATGAGTCCTGTCTCTGTAACTTACTTATACTACACACCAAATCATAAACAAAACATAACACTACTCCTTGTTTACACAATAAGAACAAGCTGGGTTTACATAATACCCAGCTAACTAATAAGCTCTCTTTTGCATAATAATCCAAAGGACTAGAGAACTGTGAAACAGACCTGGGTATTTAAAGAAAATTAAATTTCATTTTAAAGAAACACAAGCAGATGAGAAAGTGAAAGATTATTCAACAAATTAGAGAAAAAAATTAAAATTAGAGCCCTACCTCAGAACCTAATCTGGAATAAACCCCAGATAGTTTAAAGAACGTTTTTTTTTTAAATTACCATAAAACAAGATGAAAACATAGATGAGTAATAAATCTTTACAAGGTGCAAGATGTTCTGTACTCAGCACAAAAACAATGGAAAAAAGCACAAAAGAGAATATTAATAAATCTGACTTTTGAAATGTAAAATATCTCTATATTAGAAGCATCATGAACAAAATTAGAAAACAAACAATTAACCGAGAAGAAGCATTTGCCAAAACTGCAGTGACAAAGGTTATTCTATTTCTGAATTCATCTATGAGAAGAGAAACATAAAAAAAACTAATTTTAAAAATAGGCAAAGGGAAATAGGAAAGAAGACATATAAATGGTTAAGAGGAAATACAAACTGTTAATATGAAAATGATTAACTTAACAACTAATCAATACATGCAAATTAAAATGACAACAGTTTACTTATCAGGTTGGCATAAACTTGTTTAACTGAAAAGAAATATGCATTTTCTTCTTTTTTTTTTTGAGTCAGAGTCTCACTCTGTCATCGCCCAGGCTGGAGCGCAGTGACATGCTCATGGCCACCACAGCCTCAACCTGCTGGGCACAGGTGCTCCTTCCACCTCAGTATTCCAAGTAGCTGGAACTACAGGTGCATGCCACCATGCCCAGCTAATTGTTTAAAATTTATTGTAGAGACGAGGTCTCACCAAGTTCTCCAGACTGGTTTCGAACCCCTGGGCTCAGGCAATCCTCTTGCCTTACCTGTAGTTCCAGCCTCGGTCTCCCAAAGTGCTGGGATTACAGGCTTGAGCCACCATACCAGGCTAGAAACATGCATTTTCATAAACTACTTGTGGGAATATAAATTGATTCCATCTCTCTGGGGAGCAATCTGGTCATGGACAAGACAGAAAAATTCACACCCTTTAGGTTAGGAGTCCCCAAGACCACCCTCAAGTTCTGACTCCCTAGGAGGACCCAGGAATCAACATATAGTCTTGTACTCATGGCTATGATTAATTACACAACTTTCTAGGGCTCAGTCGTATTCCCTTCCTTTACTTCCCAGACTGCTCTTGGCCACACCAAGTACCCCTCCACTAAAGCCCTGATGGGCACTGCCATTTTTTGACACCAAGAGGCAGCCATTTTATCAGAGTATGTAAAAGGTGTAGCACATGTCTTATATTTATGATCAACTTGGCCCTTTTCTTCCTTAGCTCTGCCTCATCCAGTTCCTTGCCAAATTGCTTGGAATCTTTTCTTCTACATTCGTCCAAAGTATTAACTTCCACGACTCCACCCCTCTTTAGAATCTGCCCTGGCCTCAACTAGAAGAGTATGAGACAGGCAAAGAAACAGAACATATAGGAGAAGCACATGAAGGCATTTGTGTACGCCCAAAAGAAAGTGCAAGAATAAACCTGGGAAAATTCATCTTAAAGAAACCAAGTTTTGTGCAAAAAATATGTATCTTGGGTTTTGCAGCCACTAATTTCCTGTGAGATCTCAGGCAAATTATTTCCTGCCTGGAACCTCATCCTGTCTCTCTGGAAGGCTGTAAGCCCAGGTGATTTCTAAGGACTTCTGAGTCCTAATATATTATTGCAGTGTGGACTCCAGAAATATAATGGATGATCTTCAACTGGGTCCAAACCCCTAAGCCACATGCATTAGCTACATGCATTAGCTGGGATAGGGGAGCAGTCGAGACGGGAACTTGAGTACAAAACTATATGTTCATGAGCGCTTTTCAGTGCAAGACTCTAGCGCTATAAATGCGGTCGGTGGCTCGAAGAGCCTGAAGACCTGGATTTTGGAGATTTTGCCAGTTTGGAAACGGCAAAGCTTCGGGACCACCTCATACAGCCTGCACCTTCCCTTCCTGCCTTCTCCCGATCCGAGTGGAGAGGAGATCGGGCCTCGCCTCTTGTCCGGTTGAGCCCTGTCCAGGGGTTTACCTGCTCACAGGCTCTGGCCTGCGGCTCCTCTACGCCTCGTTTCCCACCTTCAGGGGAACACAGCCCGGGAAGCCACCCTGGGCGCCGCCATGTTGGCAGAACAACAACTTTATCGACAGCGGTCGCCGCCGACACAGACAAGCAGGGGCGGAGCCTCCTTAGGGGAAGGAGGGAGAGCAGCCCCAGTCCTCGACTCCCGCAGCGGGTGGGGCGGGGCGTCACGGGACGGGGCGGGCAGGAGCTACTGCGCAGCCGCCTTGGGCTCCACCCTCGGCCTCAGGCCCAGCCTTTTAACCTTGGTCTTTTTTTCTTTTTTCGTTTTTTGGGTTGGAGTCTTACTCTGTCGACCAGACTGGAGTGCAGTGGCCGCTCCCGGCCACCGCAGCCTCGACCTACTGTGTAGAATGTTATCCCATTTCTGATTTTTTTAAAAAGGGAAAGAAAATAAAAGAAAGACATTTGTTAGTATATGCATGGGAATAAATCTAGAAAAATATATACCAGACTATTTCCTGTGATGATCTCAAGGGACAGTGGCATTTATGGGCCTTTCCCTTAATGATCCTTTCGCCTCAGTCTTCCAAGTAGCTGGAACTACAGGCGCGCGCTACCACGCCCGGCTAATTTTTTGATTTATTGCAGAGATGAGATCTTGCCAAGTTGCCCAGGCGGGTCTCGAACCTGCGGGCTCAGGCAATCCACTCACCTCAGCCTCTCAAAGCGTGGTTTTACAGGCTGAACCACCGAACCCAGCTTCGGCCTGGTCTTTGACGCATGTCTGGCATCAGCAAAAGTCTGGTCACTCGGGGTGCAAATTATTGCAATTGTAGCAGATGTGTGAGAGCGGTTTGTTTAGTGGCCCCAGAATAAACTAGGCAGCAGCTGGTGAAAACAGCCCTTGGGGGTAGCAACACACCTCCTGGACTTGGGTAGTCTCTTGACCTCTTGATTTCAGAATGAACCCGCATGGCAATTGAGGCACCTTCTTCCATCGTATTCCGTGATCTATCCCTGGGGCCGGGGGCAGAATTCCCTAGTCAAGGATAGGTTGGGGGTAAATTACTTTCCCACCTGATAAGTGGGCGGGGAGTCAGGAAAGCACAAATGCCTGGGCAAGCCCTTTCCTAAAGGAGTTTATGCATGCAGTGCCACCACCACACACCTGACAAATATTTATTTCTTGTAATAAGTCAATGAATTGCAAAGGACAGTTCCTTTAAAGCATACTTTTCCAAAAGGTAAAACCTATTTAAAGAAGAATTTGAAGATGTGTGTGAGCAATCAAGAAATGAATTTGTGAATTGTGCAAAATTGGTTGATATCCTATAGAACAACACACAAAAAGTAACATTTGGGAGCCATCTCTTTCTACAGAATTGAAATCCATTGTACCAAACAAAATTAATCTCATGAGTCTCCCCAAGACTCACGGTGGATGCCTGAAACCTTAGGTGTTTTTCCATAGACACAGTAAGAGGTTAATGACAATGGTACAATAAAATAGAACAATTATAACAACATACTGTAATAAGAATTTTGTGAGTGTGGCCTCTTTCAAAATGTCTTACTGTACTGTACTTATCCTCCTTTGATCTGAGATGGCTATTAGGTGACTAATGGCCGGTTGGATGCACTGGACAAAGGAATGATTCACAATGGTTCAGGTCTCAGGCAGGTCGGAGCAGGACAGGTGTGATTTCATCACCTTCTCAGAATGGTATGCAACTTACAATATATGAATTATTTATTGCTGGACTTTTTCATTTATATTTTTATGTAAAATTTTTCATTTTCAGACCTTGGTTTACTGTAGGTAACTGAAACCTCTGAATTGTCAGAAAATGCAGCTGTGGATAAGGGGGAACAAGTATATCCATATTCTACATTTTGGCTTCTGTTCTTACAGAGACAGACAATGCCTAGTCAATGGAAGGCATGCAAAGGGCACATATCCCTGCAGAATGATAATTCCCCAATCAGCACTCCACCCTAGGGACACACAGTATTTATGTCTTTAACGAAATTCCTTGACAGTTCAAAATCCAAATACCTTGTCATTAAAAATGTGGCCTCCAGACCAGCATCAGCCTCACCTGGGAATTTGCTAGAAATGAAAAATTTACCCTCTACCCCAACCTGCTGAGTCAAACTCTGTATTTTAACAAGATCCCAAAGTGATTCTAGGCACATTCAAGTTTGAGGCTTACTGCTGTAAGATCTAGCTCTTTTCTAGACCTAACTCTTTTCTAGTTGTCTACTCATTTTACAGACTAATAAACTGAGACCCAACAGAGCTGACTGTCTTGTGCAGAGTCATATGGCAAGTTAGTAAAAGATTTGGTATTCAAAACTAGATATTCAGTCTGCCAGACTAGTACCCTTCTCAAATTGCACAATGGACGATCACAAGGAGCTTAGAACTTCCAGTCCAAACCTTTTACTTCAAAGATGAGGACACTGAGATTCAGAGATTGGACATAGCTGTCTTAAGTTCACACATCTAGTTGATGGTAGATCCAGGATTCCAACTCAGGTCTCTTGGTCTCTTCTACCCCCAACATCAGATGCTTAATTTAAACTGCTGCCATGGAAACATTGACTAGCATATTAACCTGCCACACTTAATGCAGTTTAACCTTTAGGTATGTCATGCTGCATCCATATATAACTAGAATACCTCTTTCTCTAAAGTGCCCAAAATACAGTCTCTACCCTTATTTCGGCATTTTGGTTCAAAATCTCTCTTTCCTATTATGAATTAAAGTTAACATTGACATTTCTAGATTATTTCAAGTAGAATTTTTCTAAAAGTCACTTGCTTTGCTGGAAAGTTGCTATTTTTACTTCAAAGAAGACTGTAGCATGAAAGTAAATCCCTTTTACTCTTAAAAAGCTTGCTTTAATACATTATTAAATGAAAGAGACAAGTTGCTTGGCTGTGTAGAATGTTATCCCATTTCTGATTTTTTTAAAAAGGGAAAGAAAATAAAAGAAAGACATTTGTTAGTATATGCATGGGAATAAATCTAGAAAAATATATACCAGACTATTTCCTGTGATGATCTCAAGGGACAGTGGCATTTATGGGCCTTTCCCTTAATGATGCTTGTACATTCCTTTTACTTTTTCTATTAGCTTGTGTGGAGCTGAACAATGACCCTCCAAAAATATCCAGGTTCTAATCTCTGGAACCTTTGAATGTCACCTTATATTACAAAAGAGACTTTGCTCGTGTGATTAAATTAAAGATCTTGAGAAGGAGAGATTATTCTGGATGATCCAGGTTGCCTTAAATGCAAGCACAAGTGTTCTTATAAGAGGGAGTCAGAGGAAAATTTGAGACAGAAGAGGCAATGTGACCACTGACCCAAGATACTATGATGCGGAGTTGGAAGATGAAGGGAGAGGCCACGTGCCAAGGAATGCAAAGAGTGCAGCTCATGAAGATGAAGATGAAAAAGGCAGGAATAGTGATTCTCCCATAGATTCAGCAACCTGCTTCTGGGTAAATATGTAAAAGAATTAAAAATGGGGCCTTGAAGAGATATTTATATGCCTATGTTTATAGCATTGTTCTCTACCGCCAAAAGATGCAAGTAACCCAAGTGTCCATCCATGAATATATGGATTTTTTAAAATGGCATGTGCGTCATAATAATAGAATATTTTTCAGCCTTTAAGGAAGAAAATTCTGACACATGGATGAATCTACACTCGGATTAATCTGATGCTAAGTGAAATAAGCCAGTCACCAAAGGACAAGTATTATATGATTCCTCTTATATCAGGTACTTAGAGCAACCAAATTTGTAGACAGAGTGGTAGTTGCCAGAGGTTGAAGCTGTGGGGAGGGAGTAGGCAGTTATTGTTTAAGGGGTACAGAGTTCCAGTTTGAGAAGATGAAAGAAATTCTGGAGATGGATGGCAAGAATATTTGCACAATGTGAATGTATTTAATGCCGCTGAACTGGACACTTAAAAACAGCTAAAATGGTAAGTTTCATGTTATACATATTTTATTACAATTTGAAAAGAACAAAACATCTCCTAGAGCCTCCACAGAGAGTGAGTCCCTGTCAACACCTGATTTCAGCACATTGAAGCTGATTTTGGATTTCTGATATCCAGAGCTGTGAGAAAATAAATGTATATTATTTTAACCTTCCAAATTGGTGGTAATTTGTTATAGCAGCCACAAGAAACTAATACAGCTTCTATGACTTTGTCTACAAAAAAAAATTATAAAGATATTTTGTTAAATACAAGATTTGACGCCCACCACTATTTGTTTGATTTTATGCCTTTTAAGGTGTTGGTATTAACACTCTAACTTGTAGATCTTCAGAAATACTCTTTGCGTGCCACCCTTTCGTTAAAGGAGCATAGCTCTCCGGTGTTACAATCATAACATGATTTGTCCACTAGGGGCTGTACTCAACTTGAAGAGCTGGTCAGGGTCAAACAATGCTAGAGACCATAAACATTCCTCAAAGTCTTCTTTCACAGTTGAATAAGAGTTGACAATAGAGCCATGATAGCAGGCATCCTTTTCTTGTTCCACTGGTTCCTCACTTGACTGGGGTTGCTTCTAATGTTCTATCTTTAAATATGATTCTTAGGCTGGGTGTGGTGGCTCACGCCTGTAATCCCAGCACTCTGGGAGGTGGAAATGAGAGGATTGCCTGAGCCCAAGGGTTTGAGACCAGCTTGGGTAACTTCGTGAGACCTCATCGCTCTAATAAGTCAAGAAAATTAGCCGGGTGTGGTGGCGCATGCCTGTAGTTTCAGCTACTTGGAAGGCTGAGGTGGAAGGATCGCCTGAGCTCAACAGGTTGAGGTTGTAGTGGCCATGAGCATGCCACTGCACTCTAGCCTAAGCGACAGAGTGAGACTCCAACTCAAAAATAAATAAATAAATACACACATAAATAAAAATAAATATGATGCTTGCTTTAAGCTTTTGGCAAATACTCTTGGTGATATCCTACCTCCAAGATAGACTCCAATGAACCCTACCTGCTGGTATTCATGCCCTTGTGCAGTTTCTTCCTACATTGTCCTATGATTGGTTAGTATGGCCAATAGAATATAGCAGAAGTAGTAGGGTATCATTTTCTAGCTAGATTATAAAAGATACTGCAGCTTTCATCTGATCATTCTGGGTCTGTGTGTCTTGCATCACTTATTTGGGGTGTGGGGAGAAGACATATCATGAGCAACCTTTTGGAGAGGGCTATATGGTGAGGAGCCAAAGCCCTCTGCTAACTACCAGGTTACCGAGTAATGAATCCTTCAATCCAATCTTCAAAGACTGCAGCCCCAGCTAACAGCTTGACTGAGACCTCACAAGAGACCACCCAGCTAAGCCATTCCCAGAAGCTATGTGAGATAGTGTTTTTAGTGTTAAGTTGCTGTGTTTGGGGGATAATTTGTTTCTCAGAAACAGATAAATAATAGTCTTTATCACATTAAGGGGTCTTCCTTCTATTATCTGGTCTAGGATCCAGTCCAGGGGACACCTTAAGGGATTGCATCTTCTTCGTCTCCTCCAATCTGGGACAGCTCCTCTGTCTTTATTTGCCTTTCTTGACTTTGACTTTCTAAAGAGTTCTGGTCAGGTATTTTGTAGAATGTCCTCCTAGTTTAACTCAGGTTTTGTATTTTGGCAGCAATACCATGGAAATGAAGGCTGTGCCCTTCTTGGTGTGTTTCAAAGGAATAGAAAATGCATGAATATGTTTGTAAGGGAGAAGAGATGATAAAGTCAAAGGAGAAAGTGATGCAGGAAATGAAAGCAATAACTGAAGAAGTCTCTGAAAAGGTAAGAAACTGAAAAAATGCTGAGCTCATCGAGGTAGACTTTCCTATTTTATTCTCTGTATTAAGGCATTCAAGTTTTGGTTTTTTTTTTTTTTGCAACAGACATGTATTTTGTGCTTAAAAAACAAAAACTACTTATTTTTAAACTCGAGACTCAGTCTTTTTAAAAAAATTGCACTACCTTCCTTTCCATATCGTGAGAGGCTTCTATAATATAGCATAGACACTTGCAAATTTAACTTTCCTTCCAAATGTAATGGCATACGTATCCTTTTACAGCATTTGATCTTCAGCCTGAACCATTGCACGTTATCATTCTTGTGTGTCCCTGTCTAGCTCCCTACAGTCCTTCCTTGGTTACTTCCTTTGCCTTTGTTTTCATTCAGTCAGTGCTGCGGACACTGGAACAGCCAGGCCCAGCATCAAGAATGAGTCTACAACAATGAACAGCTCTCAACGGGATTCTCAAGCTCAAATCTTTGTCTCCCTAGTTTCCCTCCCTGCCTGGTGGCCCCACCTTTGTTTCCATCTGTGTGTCTTCCACATTATGAAGCCTGATCATCCAAGTCAGTCTCTTTCTCTCTGTCTCTCTCTCTCTCTTTCTCTCTCTCTTTCTTCCCCTTCCCCCACATTGTTTCTCTCTTCCTAACCACCCTCTCAGATTGTCTTTCTACCATGCTATTTCCTCACCCCCTTCCCAGCTCACCTTGCCTAATTCACTCTGTTGAAACCTGTCAAGGTTTAGCTATTCTGGATTAATTTGGGTAGTATTTGTAAAGTTTTAATGACCTATTTGCTGAGTTTTTTTGTGGACTCCCTTAACATCTTGAGTGTCATTTGAATCTGTACGGTATCACTTCTCTACCCTCTGTTCGTTTTCCTTGTGTCTCGCTCCTGGCTCTGCTCATTCTTGTCTTACATAAAAGCTCGGTCCAAATATTTCCAGGAATGCGAGTCTCCATGTCTTGACCATTTCTTCCCCTTAGTGTAAAAACAACATTATTCCTACCTGCTTATTTCATGAGGTAAGGCAAACTCACTAGAAATGACCTAGAAGTGCAAGAGTAACACATAATTCCAATTTGACATTTATTTCTGTGCTTTAATGACCCTTCCAGAAATAAATCATGGTGCAGCCAGGTAAAAGCTTACCTGGGCTGTCACAATTCAGATGTTGATTCAGGTCTTCTGGGAACAACTTTCAGTCTTCCATTATGGAGATGAAAGCAAACTCCAAGATTCATACTACTGTATAGATTATTTTTCAATAAAAGTGCTCTAGCTGTGATAATCAAATCACTTGAGGTATGCATGGGCTTATCATTTATGTTTCCCAGCATCTATTTCCTCTGCTTTCCTGACCACTGCTCCTGCATTTTGCTTTAGAAAATTACCCTTTGACTCAATTCTGAGCCACTAGGTCTATGGACTTTACCTCCATCCCTAGGTCTAATGGTCTGGCTTAAGCCACTTGGCTCATTCTACCCGAGAAAAATAGAGACAGTTCAGCCAGACACATGACCTAAGCCAGAGCCATCAGAAGGAAGCACAGAACCTTTGCTGGGAATACTAGATCCCAGATCCTCTTTCCTGCTGTGTAAGAATAAAGACCTTGGGAATTGCCGCAACCATCCCAGAACCACAATGGGAGAGCCTGCTAAAACTGGAGCCAGGAAGCTGAAAGAGGAATCGGGCCTTGGTGCCACGGAAGATTCTGTCAGATCAAGCCCTGCCTGGGACTGCAGCGTCTCTTGACTCCCCATGCACAGGGGCTAGTGAGGCCTCTTGATTATTCAAACCACTTCTCCTTGAATTTGCTACTTATTGTAACAGAAAGCATCCACTATAGTGGCCTACTCAACTGAAGAGGACTCAGCCCTCCTTCCTCTCTCCACATAGACTCCAGACTCCCTGGCTGAGTTTTGTTACATCTTCTCTCAAATATCTTCAACATCATTCCACTGCACCCTGCACCTATTATAATCCCCCAGTTCAGGCTTCCCTCCTCTCTATCACCTGGACTCTTGTCATAGCCTCTAATCTTTACTACCTCCTAGTCATTTATTTGCCACCACGGATGGCACACAGCAGGTAGTCAGTATGTCTTTAAAACGCATTTTTTTTCAGTTGGGGTCTCACTCTGACACCCAGGCTGGAGTGCAGTGGCATGATCACGGTTCACCACAGCTTTGACCTTCCACCTCAGCTTCCAGCGTAGCTGGGACTAAAGGCATGTGCCACCATGCCTGGCTAATTTTTAAATTTTTGTAGTAGAGATGAGGTTTTGTTATGTTGCCCAGGGTGGTCTTGAACTCCTAGGCTCAAGCAGTCCTCCTGCCTTGGCCTCCCAAAGTGCCAGAATTACAGGTATGAGCCATTGCACCCTGTCCCTAAATACAATCTTTTAAATGTTGTCTTTAAAATTGGGAAACACAATACATTCTCTTTATCCATATATTTTTGTATTTGTGAATTTGTCAACTTACTAAAATTGATATGTAACCTCCAAATTGACCCTCACAGTGCTTTTGAAGTCATTTGCAGGCAGTCACAGAAGGATGAAAAATCTGAGTTCCCTCCTGTGTTCATTTTCAGCTGAGGTTGAACAAGGCAACACTTTGCCTTCTTGTTTCAGTTTTCATACCATAAACAGTGTTCTTTTTGTATTGTATTCAGTGTCCTGATTTTTATATTTTTGTGCTTTTTTTTGGTGAATTTGTTGCTAAAGATGGCCCCCAACTGTAGCACTGAAGCATTGTCTAGTGTTCTTAAGAGCAAGAAGGCCAGATGGACCTTATGAAGAAAGTATGTGTGTTAGTTTAGCTTCCTTCAGGCATGAGTTACAGTGCTGTTGGCTGGGCTCAATGTTTGTGAATCAGCAGTATTCAACAAGACTTCAAAAAATATCTGGAAAATGGAGTTAAAAGATAAAAATAAAAATAGAAACTTTATTTCTCAACATACGCTCCATCAAGGTCAAGTCACTTTTATAAGTGATGATACCAGCCATTTGGTCTCCCTCTAAAGAACTGAGGGTCCTAGAATGTAACCATACTGATGCAGTCTTTTTTTTTTAACATTATTAACTAAAGAAAAATGAATGACCTTAAAGATTTTTTAATAATAGGAAAGGGAAAAAAGTAAGAAGGAACTAAATCAGGACTGTAATGTGAATGCCTTATGATTTCCTATAGAAACTCTTGCAGGCTGGGTATGGTGGCTCACACCTATAATCCTAGCACTTTGGTAGGCTGAGGTGAAGGACTGCCTAAGCCTACAGGTTTGAGACCAGCCTGGGCAATTTGGCGAGATCTCACCTCTACAATAAATAAAAAAATTAGCCAGGTGTGGCGGCATGCACCTGTAGTCCCAGCTACTTGGAAAGCTGAGGCAGAAGGATAATTGGAGCTTAGCAGGTTGAGGCTGTGATGGGTGAACGTGCCACTGCACTCTAGCTTGGGTGACAAAGTAAGACTCTGACTCAAAAAAAAAAAAAAAAAAAAAAGTAACTCTTGCAAAATGCCCTTGTTTGATGGGAAGAATGAACAAGAGCATCAGGGTGGTGAAGGACTTTCTGGTGACATTTCCTGGGCATTTTTCTGGTAAAGCTTTGACTTTCTCAAAATACTCTCATAATAAGCGGATGTTTTTGTTCTTTGGTCCTCCAGAAAGTCAACAAGCAGAATGCCCTGAGCATCCCAAAACACTCTTGCCATGACTTTTTCTCTTGACCTGTCTACTTTTGCTTGAACTGAACCGCTTCTACCTCTTGGTAGCCATTGCTTTGATTGTGCTTTGTCTTCAAGATCACACTAATAAAGTCATGTTTCATCTCCTTTTAGAATTCTTTGATTCCACTTTTTAAAAATTTTCATTGAAATTTCTGCTCTTGCCTGAAACTGATCTGGGTGCAACAGTTTTGGCACCCAATTAATATAAAGTTTGGTCAATTTTAATTTTTCAGTCATAATTGTGTAAGCTGAACTATTTGAGCTATCTATGATGTTGGCTATTGTTTTTGCTGCTAATCATCAATTCTCTCCCATTAGGGCATGAATGAGATTAATTTTGTCCTCACAAATTTACGTGGATAGTCTGCCACTGTGGGCTTCATGTTCAACATTGTCCTACTCCTTAAAATTAGTTATCCATTTGTAAACCACTAATTTTTTTGGAGGTATTGTCCCCATAATCTTTCATAAAGCATCAGTGATTTCACCATTCTTTACCCAAGCTTCATTATAAATTTCTAAAACTTTTTTATTTTAAAGATGTAGGGTACAATTCAGGGTTAAGTATACAAATGTTCATTATGCAGGTTCCCTTGTTGATGAGGTAGGCCCCCCTTTGTTATAAATTTGTTATTTGTTCTTGCTTCAATTTTAGCAGAATTCATGTTACTCTGGTAGAGACTCTTTTCACACTGATGTCTTATCCTTCTTAGTGCCTCAAGTTTGATCTTGTTTAGACATGTTATAGCAAATGAGTATGAGTTTATTTGGGTGCAAAAATATTTGAAATCCATGAGTATTTTTTCACAACATGCATTTTCTATGAAAATGAAAACTCCTTGTATATTAAATAAGGTGTCTTTAGGCAGAAACACAAACAAGAAGGTTATGTATTCACTGGTCAGCAAAAATGGAATAACCAGAGGCTCGCAGGACCCAACCCTATCTTTTCTCTAGGAACATGGTTTAATGTTTGCTAATCCAGTGTTTCAAGAGCTTTTGTAGACTATAACTACTATGGACAATGAGAAATAACTGTAGTATAAAGCAAATAAGAGTGATCCAGCTCTTCTGACGTCATGGCTTACTCATTAAGAGCTCATGCTGGCCTTGAAGCTCAGATCTATAACTTTCAAGATGTGAAATCTTGAGCACATTACTCAAACTTCCTGTGTCTCAGTTCCTAAAATGAGGATTGTTGTGCCAGGTGAAGTAAATGAGGTTATTATATAAAGTGCTTGGCCAAGTTTCAGAAAAAGCAACACTCAACAAATGGTAGTTATTGCTTTTGTTATTTTTAATGAAAACATACATATATAGAGAGATGGGGGTCTCATTATTTGCCCAGCATGGTCTGAAACTCTGGGCCTCTCAAAATGCTGGGATTACGGGTGAGAGCTACCATGCCTGGCCTTTTATTGAGTTTAAGGAGTTAGTCCATGCGTGCTGTTAAGTGGTTGGGAAGCCACAAGACTGTAGAAAAGGAAGATCAAGAGATCTCTCCCTCTCTCTCTTTTTATCTTTCTTTCTCTCTCTTTCTACTACTGACTCACTCAGTGGAGGAAGAAATGGTATGGAGTGTGCATGATGATGTCTATGATGTCCCCACCAGACTGCAAGCTCCTTGAAGACAGGAACTGGGTCTTGTATACACCTTGGGTGACATTGCAGCAAATGAATAAGCTCAGGAGGAAGATAGTTCTGAGGTAAAATCAGGGCTCAGGCACTTGCTAGTTGTGTAAACATGGGCAAATCACCTACCTTCAATTTTTTAAAATCTGTAAATGGGGGATTCATGATAATGCCTACCTTGTAGGGATGGTGACACTAGTAAGTACAATAATTCATATAGATGGCTCGTATAATGCCTGGCACATGGAGCTTTCAATAATTGTTGGTTTTTCCTTATTCCTGCAGCAGCCAGCCAACTTCCTTGATTATAGTCCCAGTTCAATATACATCTGCCAATTTAGCTGTGCTTTGAATTGATGGGGCCTCAGGGCTCATGCTTGCTGAGTTGAGTGAATCAAAAGGAAAGAGTCCCTGAGGAGGAACCTCTCTCTGAGCTTCCTGTATCTTTTTCTAGGAACCCACTTTAAGGGAGAATTTCTCACCCCTCATCTGCCACTCTATTATGAAAGGATCATAAAGACAAGATAGGAAAAAAAGCAATTTAAACCCAACATTCTTATCTGTACATCGTTTGGGTGTAAGGTCTGTACCTAGCTATCCCCACTTCAAGATTTATCTTTGCCTCTGTCACAGCACATAACAACTCCAGCAATTAACACTTATTGAGCACTTAATATGTGTCATGCGCTGTGTTAAACACATAATAAATATTCATCCATTTAAGCTTCATAATAAACCCTCTCAATAAGTGCTTGGACACAGAGAAAGATGTCATTTTGCAGATGAGGGAATTGGGAAACAGGGAGATTAAGAAAATCACTCAAGATCACAAACTACTAAGTGCTAGAACTGGAATTTGAACCCAGGAAGACTGGGCTCTAGAGTACATTCTTTAACCACTAAAGCCAGGCTGCCTTCCTCAATACTTGCTGCACATACCTGCTTGATAAATACGAGCTTAATATCTGCTGAGGAAAAAGCAACAGGCCTGTCAACTACATCATCCCATGTGGTCAACCTGTCCCCTCTTTGGAATAAAGAATGAAAGAGGTGCTTTGTTTCTTGTTCTGAAGGCCATTGGCCCTTGTTTTCCTCAAATTGAGCCTCCCTTCTTTAGAGTATCATTTCATCCATGTGATGACCAAACAGGCCTTGCTTCAAGAAAGTTTTAAATTATTCTCTTTTAAGTACAGACAAGAAATCAGTTTCCCACTAGCTGTAACATTTTCTTCTTGGGAATAGGGTTAGAAATTTAATAAACTCTTTTTTCTACTTTGCTTCTTGCTGACCTGAAGGTTATGCTCGGCATTGATGGACCAAGGGACTCATGAGTGTCTTTACAAAGCTAGTGTCTGAGAGGTCAGTAATTAAGAAAATGGTAGTAAGTACCCTTCTGAAAGTTGCTACAAAGCAGTCTGGACCTTAAGTGTCCTAGTGTCAAATCATTGTTTTCTTAGGAGTGTGATACTAAAAAGGACCCATTTTGGGCATTTCTCCCAGGATCACAAAATTTGCTGAAAGTGACCTTCTCATTAACTTTTAAAACTTTGATGTTTTTTCCCAAATGCCTTATAGTTCTGAGTGTATATGAAAAAACCCACTCAGAGTGACTCATACCACAATTATACTTGGACACAGAGACAGACCTTGGGATTAAGCTTTTAATCTGTTCATTACAGGGGAGAAAAAAATCCTTTCCATTGCTGCAAATCTCCTTAGGCCTTGTGATTGCTTCTAGAAAAAGATAATCCTATTTGAAGAAAAACTGAATTTTATAAAACAGTGTTAGTTTCATTTGACCTGCAGATATTCAGAATTTTTTATTGTTAGTCTAAGAATGGGTTATAGGAGACACACATTTATTTGCAAATGTATTAAATGTATCTTGCCCATCTTTTGGTGATAGCTGCAATTTTAATAAATAAATTTTAATAGGATCCTATAGCTCCTACATTTCTGCCATTAATTGGGCTTTTAGTCATACCACCTTTTGACATCTCTTGTATTCTTGTAGAGTTAATTAATCCTTGAATTCATGTGCATGCATTTTGCCTTCCCAAGTAGTCTATAAATTAATTAAGTCAATGATCATGTTCCTCTGATCCTCGATCAGCGGTACAGTTTTATAGAGAGAGGACAGCAAATTAAGTGTTACTCCCAAAGACCTAGTTTAGTGTTTTCCAGTTCCAATTATACAGCAGACAAGTAGAGAGTTCATAGGCTTCAGTCTCCTACCCCAATTCGTGGGGTGTAAAGATTGTATATGTAAAGAATTTAACAAGCACCTGGCACATGGAGGGAGCTCAGGAACTGGTTGGCTGATATTAACAACAACAGTAACGGAACTGCCCCATCATATTCTTCAGTGGCCTCCCAGTAGCTGATGACAAACATACTCCAAGCAGAGGGGATGATGCCAAACATAGCTGAACCTTTTTAACTAATCACCTTTTAGACCAATCAAAATACGTGTCTGAGGGTCGCCCTCAAGGACCTCTGTCCCTTCTTTCTGGTCTTCTCTCTCTCCTGTCCCATCTCATTCCCCTAGGTCATTTTTACCTTTTTTGTTCCTCCCATTCTTCCCCAAATAGTTTCTAAATTTATAAGACAAGCTAGCTCTTCTCTTCCTAGTATTGATAGCCTCTCATAGCAGAACTTCAAGTTCTCACACTGAATGACCTTTTCTCACCAGAGAGGAGGAAGAGAAGAACAAAGGGGCAGGGGGAAGAAACTGGAAATCCTGGCTGGCCAAACAATGACAACAACAAAGTCACCATCACCTTCTCTACCTGGGCCCTGGGGAAAAGACAGAAGGAAGGGGAAGGAAGAAAGAGGAGTTGAACTGGGTTCCAATGCTTAGCCAAAGGAGGAGAAGGAAGATTTAAAAAAAAAATGGAGGGACAAGAAAGAGGAGGAACAGAAGGAGGCAGAAGAAGACAAGACAGAGAAAGGGGAAATGGAAGAGGAGAAGGAGGATAAAACTGAGAAGGAGAGGAAGTAGAAGGAGAAGAACATGGAAGAGGAAGAGGCAGCAGCCTTGGGATTAGGCAGGCCCTGAGTAGGAAAATGTCATTCTAGAGCCCACAAATTGTTGAAAATAGGAGATGACCACCACAATGCAGACTTATCAGTCACCTGGACTGTTCTGTAGCTGTTTAAATCTGGACCACCCTCCCCAGAAAGAGGAAGAAGATTCCATCAGCCCTCAATTTATAGATCCCTTAATACAGCCAGTAGTGTGCTGAGCTGGTTGGCAATAAACAAGCCATTTCATGTCTCTGATCCTCAGCTGCTTGTCTGTAAAGGGGATGGGCGTGGTACCTACCTCATAGGTCTGTTGTAAGGATTTAGCGAGGACACATGTGAAGCAATGAGTGCAGTGCCTGGCACAATGTAAGCTCATAAAAATGCCAGCCCTTGATATTATAGTTCCAGAAGCTGTGGGTGAAGCAGGCAAGGAAGCCTGTTTAGTGGGTTGATTCAGCAAAGGTGTAGGCTAATTCGAGCTGATAAATTGCAAAGAGGTGTATATTCAATGCTTTTCTCCCGGTTCAATTCCCACATCCTCTACAAGATATAGGCCTGGGCAGGGTTATTGTTCAGGCTAGTTAAACTTCTGTTTTTCTGTCTTTCTTTCCTTCTTTCTCTCTCTCTCTCTCGTTCTTCCTTTCTTTCTTTCTTTCGTTGGAGTCTCACTCTGTCGCCCAGACTGGAGTGGGTAATCCTTCTGCCTGAGCTTTCTAAGTAGCTGGAACTATAGACGTATGTCACCACGCCTGACAAATTCTGTTTTTCAAACATGTATATTCATATAAATGTCCCAGTGATCAGATGGTCTAGGGAGGGCTTGAGATTCTGCGGTTTTAACAGACTCCAGGGGATGCTAATGCTGCCAGCCCACAAGCCTTGCTGTGAATAGCAAAGAATGAACTGATGGCTCTGGTGTGACAGAGTTAATGGCAATGTCAAAGCAATGCAAAAGTAAAGCCAAGGAATATGATCACCAATTTACACCTGAGTGATCACTCATTTTGCTCATTGTGGCATCCATATGGATGAGTGGGAAACTTGAAATATTGAAACTTACAAAGAAAAAGGAAGGAAAGAAGAGAGGGAGGAAAGGAGGAAGGGGAGAGGGAATGGGGGAAGCAAAATCAAAGTGAATTATTCCTAGGGTCATGCAGATAAGGAAATGAAGAGTTAATAGAATTTTGCCAACTGGAGATTGGTCCTGCTGCACCTACTTGAATAAATACACTTAAATCATTTGAAATTAGCCAACTGTTCATCAAGCACAAGCTGCCAAAGCTCTTGGAAAAGATTTTTTTTTAAGAATGCTTAACATCTCTCCACCTAAGTCTTGTTTACATATCAAATTTGCTTAGTAGATCCAAAGGAAAAGACTAATCCCAATCAAAATAACTGAGTTTCCTTCTTAATTGAACTAACCAGATATGAATGATTCAATTCTTTTTTTTTTTTTTTTTTTAGTTGGAGTCTCACTCTGTCGCCCAGACTGGAGTGTAGTGACCACTCCTGGCCACTGCAGCCTCGACTTGCTGGGCTCCGGCAATCCTTCTGCCTCAGCCTTTGGAGTAGCCAGAATTACAGGCATGCGCTACCATGCCTGGCTGATTTTTTATTTTATTGTAGAGATGAGGGCTCACCAAGTTGCCCAGGTGGGTCTCGAACCCATGAGCTCAGGCAATCCACTCACCTCAGCCTCCCAAAGCACGGGATTACAGGCTGAGCCACTGAGCCTGGCTTGAATGATTCAATTCAATCCATCAAACAGTGTCTGAACATCCTGTATTGTACTAAGCACCATCTTTGGTCCTGGACATTAAGAGAAGACACTGAGGGTACATCCTCAGAAGTTCAGGGCCTACTGATGGAGACAAACCATGAAGCCTCATAATCTCTGAAGATAACAAGCCCATGGTGGCTATGGAACTCAGAGGAGAGACACATCTCTCAGCCTGGAGATGAAGGGGAGGGCAGGCAGTGAAGGGACAGATCAGGAAAGGCATCCTGGAGGAGGTGATGTAAGTGCTGTCCTGCTCCTGTGATAGGAAAACCTTCCTCCGAATTGCTCAATCTTCAAGTCGCCCAAACAGCATCTAAATGGGTAGTGTGGCCAGAAGAGCAGTCTCTGGAATCTTCTGGCCTCTGTAATGGTAAAGAGCTGGCTGAGATATCTTCAGTTCCCTGCTCCTTCTCCCCACCAGCAGAGGGCAGAGGTAGTGGCCCTGAGCAAAAAAGGCGTTTCCTGTAATTGTGTTGTACCTATACTTATGTGTACACATGAGCATCTCATTAACATCATTTGCCATCAGCCAGCACGTAGATAGTAACTCACTGGTTCTGCTCTGGAATATCTAACCAAGTGATCCGAACTCCCTCGCATGAGAGGTTAGCCTCAGGAGCTGGAGAGGTCTCCACAGAGACTAGCTCTCAGCCTGTGCCTCCTGAGCCCATAGTGCTG
>NW_007258402.1:752862-783579 GCF_000164805.1 Carlito syrichta
CTTCTCTTCTCCTATAAATGACACTTTCTAAAAGAGGGGGAACTGACCAGTGTGGCCCACTTTTAAAAGAGAATAAAGATCTTTAATTCCAACTTGCTGGGTGTGCTATACAGAAAATGATCCATGATAAAATTATAAGAAATTAGGCAGCACAGAGCCCTTTAAAACATTATTTGACAAAAAGATTTCTTCAAGTGTTATTGACCATGAAACTTTTTTTTTTTTTTAATATGAGTACTTAATAGCATGCGTCAAAAACGAGCGTTCCATGGAGCTTGCTCTGGGAAATGCCACCCTGGCTGCCAGTATTAGTTAGGGTTCTCCAGAAACACAGAACCCACAGGATTGAGATTATACATATGACAGATATTTATTTTAAGTAATTAACTCATGTGATTGTGGAGGCTTGGTAAGTCCAAAATCTGTGGGGTAGGAGGCTGGAGACCCAGAGAAGAGTTGCAGCTAAAATCCAAAAGAGGTCTGTAGGCAGAATGACTTTTTATAGGGAGGTTAATCTTTTTCTATAAGGTCTTCAAATGATTGGATGAGGCCCACTCACATCACAGAGGGTAATCTGCTTTACTCAAAGTCCACTTATTTAAGTGTTAAGCTCATCCATAAAACACCTTCACAGACACATCCAGAATAGTGTTTGAGCAAATATCTGGGCACCGCGGTCCAATCACGTTGACCCATAAAATTAACAATCACAGTGCCCTCTCTTGTGTCGCATGTCTCTATGTGGTGTCAGCTAAGGAGCTCAGCTGGGACTGGAGAAGTCAAGCCTTCTTAACTGGCTCATTCACTTGGCGTGCAAGTTAGTGCTGACTGTGGGCCGGAAGCTCAGTGGGGCTGTTGGGGTGGGGAAAAGGACCTGGTTTCTCTCTCTATGGGCTTCTCCATGGGGCTGCCTGGGCTTCCTCTAGCATGAGGAGTGGACTTCAAAGCAGGTGTTCCATGACATATTGCAATTCACCCTCTGGCCTCAAATTATTTTCATTTCTCCCACATGCAAAAACACCCCAAAGTCTAATCCCTTGACCACATCAGTCTTGAAGACCAGGAGCTCATCATCTAAACAAGACTCAGGTGTGGATGAGGCTTCCCAAGTGCAGTTCAAAGAGGACCATAAAGCATTCCTCCACTGAGAAGTGGGCTCTGTGTTCCCTCCCCCTGAATCTGGGGATGGGAAGTTCTGTTGATTATAAGACAAACAGAAGGCAGCAAGGAGACGTTGTGCTGGTTCCCAGGTCCAGGCCTTGAGAGACCAGTGCCTTCCACTTTCTGTCCTTGGAACACAAGCTGTGGGCCTGAGCTGCCATGAATAGTGTGTGTCCATGTATGTAAGTATTCATGGCACCACTGAATAACCTCAGTGAGCGCCATGAGGAATAGATGTGCCCAACTGAGCCTTGGTTAAATTCCTGACCCATGGAATCACGAGATATATTAAAATAATTGTTATTTGAAGACACAGCAGCGGATAACAGGAACAAACAGTATTTTATCATCTTTTCATTCGGTAGCTTATAATTCTTAGTTTTATGTTTAATTGCAGAAACCTCTTTCCCGATGAAATCTTTTGTAGAACTCTAATACGTAAAATAATCAAAGAGGAGCTACTTTGCCCGAAGTCAGGATGGGGGACCTGAACTCCCTTGAATTTCTTTTTTTATTTATAAATATTTTATTTTTTGAGAGTGAGTCTTGCTCTGTCGTCCAGGCTGGAGTGCAGCGACATGGCTCATAGCAGCCTCAACATCTTGGGCTTAAGCGATCCTTCTTGCCTCAGCCCCCTGAGTAGCTGCAACTACAAACATGTCCCTCAGACTTCTTATCTCTGTCTCATGGTTGAGGCACCTCTGATAAATGTCGGGGTCCTCAGAACAGAATTAAAGATAACAAATCTGATCTCACTCCTACATCTTATTTTACAAAGAATGTACCTGATATCCAAGGGTTAAATGACTTGCTTTATATAAGTAGCTCTCAAAGTGTGGTCCCAAGACCAGCAGAATCAATACTATCTGGAAACTTGTTGGAAATGCAAATTCTTGAGCTTAACCCTAAATCTAACAAATCAAAAATTCTGGGTGTGGGGCTCAATGATCCAAAACCAGGGAATTCCAATGCAACTTATAGTTTGAGAACCACTGCTAAATATCACAGAGTGAGATAATTACCAAGAAAATACTTTGAATTGATCAGACCTGGATTTGAATCCTGGTCACTTCTTACTTTTGTGAACTTCAGCAAGTTACTTTATATCCCTAGTTGCCCTACCTGGAAAGAGAAGAGAGTAGTAACTACAGCTGGCTTTCTCTTCTATTCTCACTCCCACCTCTGAGGGTCTCAGCCATTTTGGGTGATGGAAAAAGAAAGAGGGACACCCCAGGCTTATGTGATGACTCTGAGCCTGGCCAGAAGAATGAGTGACTGCCATTTCCTGAGCCTGGAGTTTAGGGGCTTTCTTCTAAGCATCGTTGACTAATTAAAAAGAACAGTGGAAACAAAAAGAACATGCAACCATCAAGACTTAATTTACACTGAATGACTGGACCAAAATTTTCTGAGAGAAACCTCAGGTATCTCTGGCATGCAGACTCAAATTCATCATTGTACAGGAAACTGCCAGGCCTTTAGCCTCTGTCCGCAGCACCAGCCCAAGCACCATCTGCCCCTTCCAGAGCCCTCCCTGACCTTCCCCCAAGATGGAGCAAGCCAGATCACTGCTGGTTCCACCTCTAATTACTGTTTTCTTCATTTGCCTGTTTCTCTTTCTTTCTCACTATAATGTCAATTCCAGAAGGAGGAGGTTGTCAGGGCAACCCAGAGCGGAGGCAAGAAGTCCATCCTTGACCGAATCTTAACCCTGTTTGGTTAAACACCCACAGGGTTCTTGGCTGCCCTCTGTTTCCTGGTAACAAGAACATAAAAATTTGATTTTTTTGTTTTTCTCTTCTTTTCTTTCCCTCTGATAATCTCTCTCTCCCCCCTCCCACTTCTTTCTCTCTCATTTTGCAAAGTTGGCCTGACCTACGTATATGCTCCTGAATTTGCTAGCTTAACTCCTTCTGTTTCTATGACCTTGACACTTTTTCTTCCTGATACAATAGAATTGAGACCCTCCCAACACCCTGGCTGATCAGATCTGCTCACATCACATTTCCTAACATGGCTGGGGAGGAATTGACTGAGACCCTGGGCAAGGAGAGCCTGAGGGTATGGGGTAGACACAGGGATGACAGGGCTGGTGGGATTAATGGTTTTATTAATCCCTGTTCCTGGACCTATATTCTCTCTATTACAAAACTAGAACATTCATGCTCAGAGTTGACATATTATATTATGATGCCATTTAAAATAAGGAAAAAAAATCTGGAGAGACAAATGTCAGAATACAGACAGAAGTTATGTCTAAGAAATGAGATTTTTTTTTCACTTTTTTGTATTTTCTGAAAAAAATTTTTTTACAAGCTTATATTACTTTTTAACTTTCCTTTTTTTGTTGTTGTTGTTTTTGAGTTGGGGTCTCACCCTGTCACCCAGGCTGGAGTGCAGAGGCATCATCACAGCTCACGGCAGCCTCGACCTCCTGGGCTCAGGTGATCTTTCTGCCCCAGCCTCCTGAATAACTGGGATTACAGGCATATGCCACCATGCCCAGCTAATTTTTTATTTTTTTGTAGAGGCAGGATCTTGCTATGTTGCCCAGGCTGATCTCTACTCCTGAGCTCAAGCAGTACTCTTGCCTTGGCTTCTAAGAGTGCTGGGATTATAGGCATGAGCCACTGTGACCAGTCTAATTTACCTTTTGAAATAATTATAGATTTACAGGAAATTGCAAAAATTGTACAGAGAGGTCTCATGTACCCTTCACTCAGGCATATATTGCTTTTAAAAATAAAAATTAAGGTATTTAAAAAATATTTCTGCATACACAAGAGCCCGCTGGACAGAATTCCCAAAGGCCAAATCTGAGATAATCTGAGCAGCAAGTAATGACAGTAATGATTATAACCCATAGAATAAAATAAATATTCATGAGTTCATACTGATAGAAATAAATACTTGAATAAACAAAGAATGAGAAGGAATAGCTCTTCTTCTCCTTTTTCTTTTTTTTTTTTTTTTGAGTCAGAGTCTCACTCTGTCACCTAGGCTGGGGTGCAGTGGCACAATCACCAGCCACTGCAGCCTTAACCTGCTGCGCTCAGGTGATCCTTCTGCCTTAGCCTTCCAAGTAGTTGGGACTATAGTGGTGTGCCACCATGCCCAGCTAATTTTTTTATTTATTGTAGAGACAACGTCTTGTCATCTTGCTCAGGCTGATCTCAAACTCCTGGGCTCAGGCAATCCTCTTGCCTTGGCTTGCCAAAGTGCTGGGATTATAGGTGTGAGCCATTGAACCCAGCCAGAATAGTTCTTCTTTACAGTAAAATTCCAATTATAAAAATGTAAGCCAGGCTCGGTGGCTCAGCCTGTAATCCCGCACCTTTGGGAGGCTGAGGTGAGTGGATTGCCTGAGCCCGCAGGTTCGAGACCCACCTGGGCAGTGAGACCTCATCTCTACAATATAAATCAAAAAATCAGCTGGGTGTGGTAGTGCATGCCTGTAATTCCGGCTACTTGGAAGGCTGAGGTGGAAGGATCGCCGGAGCTCAGCAGGTCGAGGCTGCAGTGGCTGGGAGCGGCCACTGCACTCCAGTCTGGGCAACAGAGTGAGACTTCAACTCAAAAAAAAAAAAAAAAAAATGTAGAGGGAATGATAGAGATAAGAAATCAGCATTAGGCAAATAGCACAGTAATAGTTGTTGTCAGGAAGCATCATCAAATGGATGCTAAAATTAGTGGACAAGAGTGATGAGAAACAGGATATTTACATAGTCTCAAAGAATCTCCTTACAAGAAAATTTTCAATTGCAAAGAGAAAAATAGAAATGGACCAGACACCACCTTAGCCAAGTTATCAATATCAACATCACCAGTTCTAAGCCATGTTCATACCCTGTATCTCCAATATGATTCACATCACACCTGTTATGATCTTGTCCAACATGTATTACCTCAATCTAATCATGACAAAGTCTCAGACAATCCCAAATTGAGGGACATTCTACAGAAATACCTGACCAGTACTTTTCAGAGATGGTAAGGTCATAAGACACCAGGCATGACTGAGGAGCTGTCCCAAATTATAGGAAGCTAGAGAGTCATGACAACAAAATGTAATGTGTGGGATACTGGACTGGATCCTGAACTGTAAAAGGACATTATTAGAAAAATGAGTGTATCAATTAGGGTTCTTGTTGTAAGCAACATAAACCAACTCTGGTTAAACACAATTTATTGAAAAAGTGTAAGAGTGAGGCGGAGGAGCCCATATTTGAACCAAAGCAGACTGACTCCTGGGACTCAGCTCCAAACCACTATATTTTGCTTTCTTTTTTTCCTTTTTTTTTTTTTGAGTTGGAGTCTCACTCTGTCACCCAGGCTAGAGTACAGTGGCACACTCATGGTCACCCCAGTGTCGACCTGCTGGGCTCCACTGATCCTTCCATCTCAGACTTCCAAATTGCCAGAACTACATGAGTGTGCCAACATGCCTGGCTAATTTTTGATTTATTGTAGAGATGAGGTCTCGTCAAGTCATCTGGGCTGGTCTTGAACCTGCAGGCTCAGGCAATCCACCTACCTTGGCCTCCCAAAGTGCTGGGATTATAGGCTGAGCTACCGAGTCCGGCCTACATTTTGCTTTCTTTGGACAGAGTTCTTGGCTCCTGAACTCAATTACTCCCAACCATGTTGGTATCCCTAGTCCTGAACAGAGTGTCAGGCTCCTGGCAGGTGTTTAATGAATCATAATTAAAGGAATCCATGAACAGGTATGGTAGCTAACCTCCAAGATGGCCCCAGTGATCTCCACCTCCTAGTATTCTCCCTTTGGGTAGTCTCTTTCTATACTGAGTAGTGTTCCATGAGATTAATATAATATGGCAGAAGTGATGGTGTGTGGTTACTGAAGCTAGATCAACTTCCTTTTCCACGATTACTTGTTCTGGGTCAACTAGCTGTCATGTCACTAGGATGCTCAAACAGTCCAGTTTTGCATGGTGACAAACTAAAACCTCCTGCTAACAGCCATGGAAGGAACTGTTCTGAGAGCATATCCTTGAGTCCCAGTCAAGCCTTCGGGTGATGGCTAGTTCTGGCTGGCATCTTGATTTAACATCATGGGAAACCCTGAGTCAGTCATCCAGCTAAGTTGCTCCTGAACTCTGGACCCACCAAAACTGTGTGAGATAATATTTATTCTTGGTTTTGGTAGTTAAGTTTAGAGGTAATTTGTTGTGCAGCAATACGTAACTGACACAATCAATACATGAATATATGTCAGACCTTCCCTTTCCTTCCTGTGTCCTGTACTTCCTGACATAGCACTGTCATGACAATTTCTGGTTGTTTACATGCCTTCATCCCCTGGATGACCTGAAGACAGAGATGGTCCTTTATCTCTGGGTCCCCAGTGCCTGGTGCCACTCTTGACATACAGCAAGTACTCAATGAATGTTTGTTGAATGGATGAGAAGTGGAGTCCTAAATCGGTCTTTATCCAGAGTTCTCTAACAATCCTATAACATATTGCCACTAGGGAGAAAGAAAAGGGATAGATTTTTATTTAGAACCCTGAAATCAATAAGAATTTTCCCTTTACTTCCAATTGTCAATGTGTTCCAAAGTCATCTGAAATGGAACAGAAATGTCTAGTAAAGATTAATGTTCTCCCACCATCCACTTGGGGTGAGGAATGGCACTTCCTTCCAAGCCCAAATGTATAGTGACCCTTCACAGGTCATCTCTGTGGGCTAACTTGTCACCGGTTTGCCAATTACACAATGAAATTAGCTATATTCAACATGTGCCTCTCTCCATCTTCTTAGAAAATTAACTACTAGTTATTAGAAATTATGATAACTAATGATCAATATGGAAAACATAAATAATGTTCAGTGGAAAAAGGGATTACACATGCATCCCAAAGACCATATTGGACCTCTTCAGATTCTCTTGGTTCCACGTTGGTCTAGCCACTGATGGAGCAGCCAGTTCTGGGCCAGTCCCAGTCAGCTTCTCACAGGTGCAACCTGTGATGTTAATTACCAGATGTTAATTACCTTTGTAAGGATTGCAGGCAAGGGAGAGGCACTAGGAAGGCATGTTGCTGGGGGTTGGGAGAAGAATAGAGGGAGTGCAAGGCACCCGGATATGTGCTTCTTGCCTTTCAATTGGGGCTTCTCTGTTGACACCATTGCTTGGGACCAAGAGGAAACCTGCTCAGTGCCAATGCAACGACAACCCAGAAGTGTGGAGAAGTTAATACCCCTTCCTTTGACCGATGGGGGCTGGGAGCCAATGGAAAAATGCTTCTTTCTCTTCATATGGCTTCTCAGATGGTTTCGGATTCAGAACCTAGTCGCACTCAGCTGTGGCCAATTCCATAATGCATCCTTGTCTGTTTTGCTCCCTCATCCTTCATTCTTGCTCCCTGGAATCATATTCCTCAATAAAACATTTGCAAGAAAACCTTTGTCGAAGTCTCTATGTTCTGGGGGAACCAGGCCAAGACAAATATCACGACGTTAGAATATAATATATTTATAGGGACAGAGACGACAGGAAAAGTACAAATATGATGGCAGTGGTTGTGTTAGGGTGGGGGATTATGAGTGATTTTTTTTCTTTTCTCTATTTAAATTTTTTTCTTAAATAAAGCTTCTCTTTTATAATTAAGAAATTTATATTTAAAAAACGATTTCCATATTGAAAGTTATTGTCAGAAATGATACTGAACTAGATAGAAGTTCTGACAATGTCACTCGGAGACCTCTGCTCAGATGTTAATTACCTTTTTAAGGAGTGTGGGCAAGGGAGAGGTACTAGGAAGGCATGTTGCTGGGGGTTGGGGGAAGAATACAGGGAGTGCAGTTAATTGGTCAGAGTGTTGCCAAGGAGAATCTATCTTCTCTATTCTGTTGGTTTCTGAGTTTGGCATGGAGTGTTTTGCAGCATTTTGACCAGCTCTAATTTTGGCATTTTCTTCTTCTTAAAAGTCTCTATTAATATTGAAGTATTTAAATATCCCAGGAACATGTGAAGCCCTCCTTTGGGAAAAGCTCTTCAGTTCCTTTGAGGTCTCCCTATCCCACCTGGTCAGTGGCCAAGATTAGGGCTGGGGTCCCCAGGGGTGTGGGGTATAAGACCCCAGGGGTGTGGGGTATAAGTTCCTGTGGAAGATGATCTATGGATTCCTATGGGACGGAACAATCAAGACATGCTTTGGGTAGGGGTAAAAGCCTTGGAGCCCAGAGGAGAACAGGGTCACAGGAGGTAGGTCAGGAGCAGGGCAGAGAGAGAGCAGGGATGTCCCCTTTGTTCTGGCCTGGGGTCAGCTCCAACATACCACTGTACAAGCCAGTTCAGCAGCACTGACTTGGCCCCTTAGGTACCTACCAGTGTGCTAGACACTAACTGAAACAACCGCCATTAGTTGGGCTCTCATTCATAGCATTATACAGATGGAGACATTAAGACTCAGAACAGATACTTTTTCTCAGGATCATAAAGTTGGAAAAAAATAGAGTGAACACTCAAGTTCAAGTCTCTGGACCTGCACTGCCAAATTCAATGCCACCCAATGACAATCGAACACTTAACATGTGGCTAGTCCAAACTGAAATGTTGATGTGTAAAATGCACACCAGATTTCAAACACTTAATTTTTTAAAAAAGTAAAATATTTCACTTGCATATTTTTATATTGGTTATATGTTGAAATTATATTTTTGATATGTTGGGTTAAATAAAATATTTTTTGAAATTAATTTCATGTGTTTCCTGTATTTCTAATGTAGCTTCTAGAAAGTCACATACCTTACTCACATGCTATTTCTTTTCTTTTAGAGTTGGAATCTCACTCTGTTGCCCAACTGGAGTGCAGTGGCACAATCACAGCTCACTGCAAGCTTGACCTCCTGGGCTCAGGTGATCCTTCTGTCTCATCCTCTGGAATAGCTGGCACTACAGGTGTGCACCACCATGCCTAGCTGGTTTGTTTGTTTGTTTGTAGAGGTGAGGTCTCACTATGCTGCCCAGGCTGGTCTTGAGCTCCGGGGCTCAAGTAGTCCTCCCAAAGTGCTGGGATTATATGTGTGAGCCACTATACCCGGCCTTCACATGCTATTTCTATTAGCATGGCTCTAGGCTCCTTCCTCAAAGCACGTGTTTTCTATGTTCAGACATACACAAATCCCTATAGGTTCCTGTGTGCAAGCTTGCAAACACACACATAAGAATGCACAATCCCACTTGTCCACAGGACTGCTGACACTCTCTGCCCTCGTTCCTCTGTACACTCACCCCTCACCATATAGAGCCATTCAAGGAAACAGGCGCTGGGGTCACAAAGGTATACAACCCCCAAGACCTGCCCACAGAGTTCCCCTGAGAGCCTCATCCCCCTCCAGCAGCCTAAGGGAAAATACTGTTCTAGAGCATCTGCTGGGGTGCCTCCCACCTACAGATCAGAACTGTTCTATCAGGCTGAGTGGGTGGCACATGACCCGTGACATCTTTGCCATCAGCACAAACATCTTTGAGGAGTCCTTCTGAGAGAAGGATTTTTGCCTTGGTGCTGAAATATTACTGCTTGTGAATCTGAGCTGAAGGTCTGACCCTTAGATAACAACAGCAATAGCTCCAGTGTCCAAGATGGAAGTCACTTCAATTGGGTCCAGCCTTTCCCAAGCTGTCTTCTTCCTGCATTTTCCAGCCTGAATGTTTCCTGACAGTGGATTCCCATGTCAGGGGGGGCCATATTCAAAGAATGCTGCCCACGTCTCAGTGAATTTGCACACCTTTGCACAAGCGTGTAGGTGTGTGTGAATGTATATGTGTGTGTAAAGAAAGTAGGAAAATCAACATATTTTCATTCAAACTCCTCCATACCTCACTGACAAACACACTTGTGTGGCATGTGTGTTTGCAGCACGCCTGCTATCCTTGAGTGTGGCTGTGCTCTTGCCTCACCATGCTGGTTCACTAACTTTTAGGAGTCAGGCTCTTTTCAAGTTCAGAATCACTAGGCATCCCCAAAGGGTTTCGCTTTTCTTCCCTTAAGCAAAAAACACCCTCTGGCCCAGGTGACATTAATCTGACAATCATATGGAAGTAATTATCCAAATGCAGTCTTCGAATTCTATAAACTGCCACAGCCACAGACCCCAGTGGGGCCCAGCAAAACTCCGCCTCCAGAGGTCTCGGCAGACCTAGCATCTGTCACAACACCCAGCGAGGGTTTACAAAGGCTCATTACAAAATGCAGGTAGGCTCCGGAGATGCAGCCTTCCTGCTCCTAATTGCTTAATTAGACAGAATATTGCCTGCTGGATTCAAATCAGATGAGTTTCTGTAGACACATCTGACTGCAGAAGGCTCTGGGCTGATTGTTGGGGTAGGGATGGAGATGAGGGTGGTACAGTGACCTGGAAGATTCTAGAACCAGTGATATGATAGGATGTGGCCTGTGTTAGGAGAAGGGAGGTGAGTTTATTGTCTCAACTGACATTAGTTTAGCTATGTGACCTGGACACCCAGCTGTCCCTTTGGGCCTTAGTTCCTTCCTCAGTAAAATAAGATGGTGTGTGAATCACGTTCTCTCAGGTTCTGCAACTAGCAAGTAGCTGAAAACCCCAATTCCAACTGGTTTGTCATCTCACATAACAAGAGATAAGAGAGAGTATGTCTCAGACAAGGCACGATCAGCAGATTTTTATCATTAAACGTCCAGATTCCTTATCTTCTGGTTATTCTGTTTAGGGACACATTATGGTCATAAGGTGGCTGTGGTCATTCCATGGATCACATTCCAATTGATACTGTTCTGAGGTAGAGAGGATCCATCTCTCCTACAGTTTCCTGTTGAGAGGAGGAAGCTTTTCCCACAGGCTCTTGCCAGGAACTACCCCTCACATCTCATTGGAGGAACTTGGTCACATACCAAACCCTGGTAAGGACATGGGGCTACTTTGATTAGCTTAGAACCAATCTGGATATAACTCTGAGTTACTTTTCCTTACTGGGTAAAGATGGCGCTTGCAACAATAGGTGCTGGCAAGGTGCAGAGAAAAGAGAATACTTTTACATTGTCAGTGGAAATGTAAGCTAGTTCAACCTTTGTGGAAAGCAGTATGGCATTTTCTCAAAAAACTAAAAATTGAGCTACCATACAACACAGCAATTCCTCTTCTGGGAATATACCCAGAGGAACGTAAATCTCTCTACCAAAAAAGCTACCTCCACATGATATCTGGGGTTTATTGCGGCACTATTCACAATAGCAACAACATGGAACCAACCCAGATGTCCCTTGAAGGTGAACTGGATAAAAAAAATGTGGTACATATACATGATGAAATACTATGCAGCCATAAAGAAGAGTAAAAGCATGTCCTTTGCAGCAATACAGATACAACTGGAAACCATCATTCTAAGTGAATTACCACAGGAACAAAAACCTGAACATCACATGTTCTCACTTATAAGCAGGCCCTAAACATTGGGCATGCAGGCATAAAGGCAGGAAAAACAAACACTGAGCACTGCTAAAGAAGGGAGGTGGGGTAAGGAACACACAACCACCACTGGGTACCATGTCCACTACCAGGGGGAGAGGGCTCGCTAAAGCTCAAACCTCACCTGCACACAATTTGCTTGTGTAGCAAATTCTCACATGTACCCCACAATTCTAAAACAAACAAACAAACAAGTAAATAAAAGTTAAAAAAGATGGCACTTGCAAAATATTGAGGTTTTGTTAACAACAGAGAAAGTGGGGGATGGATGTTAAATAGGCAACCGAGAGTGTTTGCTATACATACAACATGTCTGGTTCTATTTCCCCTATTCTCCATTTCTCTCTTCCTCCTTTTAATCCTTTTTTATTCCTTTGTCCTAATTAGAATTGCAGGAACATAAGCCCAATCAAACTAGCTTGAGAAAAAAAAGTGTTTTTAAGGAATATATTGATGCATGTCACTGAGAGCTAAGGAGGAGATATGGTCCAAAGATTTGAGTGGTATCTTCGAGAAGGGTTGATCTGTCTCTCCTCCCTTTTATTGCCAGTCACTGACTGCCTTCTCTCTCTTTCACTCTCTCTCTCTTTCTCTCCCCTCTTTCTCTCTCAGTCTCTCTCTCTCTCTCTTTCTTTCTCTCCCCTCTTTCTCTCTGTCTCTCTCTCAGTTAGTCTCTCTCTCTCCCTCTTTTTCCTTCCCTCCCTCCCCACCCCTTCTTCCACTTTTCAGAACTCAAGGCTGACAGGGTCCTCAGTATCCAGGCTCTGGAAGGAGATTGTTCCAGTTATCTATTGCTATATAACAAATGCTATGAACTAAATTGTGTTTCCCCCAAATCCATATGCTGAAATCCCTAGTGTGATGGTATTTGGAAGTTAATTAGTGTTAGGTGAAGTTGTGAAGGTGGTGCCTGCATGATAGTATTAGTGCCCTTAGAAGACGAGATATCTATGGCCCAGCAATTCCCCTTCTGGAAATATACCCGGAGGAACTCAAATCATTCTACAAAAAAGATACCTGCACATGCATATTTATTGCAGCACTATTCATAATAGCATAAACATGGAACCAACTGTGCTGCCCATTGAGAGTGGACTGGAAAAAAAAAGTGGTACATATACACGATGGAATATTACACAGTCATAAAGAAAGACACAGTTATGGACTTTGCAGCAACTTGGATGGATTTAGAGACTATCATACTCAGTGATCTATCACAGAAACAAATAACAGAGTACCACGTGTTCTCACTCATAAGCAGACCCTGAACACTTATACTATAAGAAAGGGACTGGCAGTAGCAGGATACTGCCAGGGGAGTGAGGGAGGTACACAACATCAATTAGAGTATCTGACCTCAAGCCAGGCAAAGTGGGGACCAAAGGGAGGTCCAAACCTCATCTGTATGATGACTACTTATGCACCTAATCCTGAATTGTACCCCACATCTTTAAAATAAATTTTTTTTAAAAAGAAGAGATACCAGAGAGCTTGTGCTCTCCACAGAGCACAGGAGGAAGGCCATGTGAGGACACAGCAAGAAGAAGCCCTTACCAAGAACCAAATTGGTCAGCACCTTGATCTTGGACTTCTAGACTCCAGAATTGTCAGAAAGTGATTTTCTGTTAAGCCATATAATCTATGGTGTTTTGTTATAGCAACCTGAGTTAAGACAACAAATTACTCCCAAAATTTAGTGGCATAAAATAACAGCTGTTTATTATGCTTACTGATTCTATGGGTCAAGAATTCAGACAGAGCATAGTGGGGATAGTTTGTTTTTTGCTCCATGATATCTGGGGCTTCAGCTGGTATATTAGTCTGCTTGGGCTGTCATAACAAAATACTATAGACTGGGTGGCTTAAACAAAATAAATTTTTTTTTCACATATTTCTGGAGTCTGGAAGTCTGAGATCAGGCTGGTAGTGTTGTGAGGGCTTTCTTCCTGGCTTGTAGGCAACTGTCTTCTTGTGTGTCCTCACATGCCCTTTCCTTAGAACATGCATGTGGAGAGAGTGAGAGAGAGAGCAAGCTTTCTGGTAGCTTTTCTTATAAGCCCCAACCCTCATGACCTCATGGAATGGCAAAACTTGAGAAAGGCATGCAGGACCAGAAGTATGGTTGTAATCATTTTTAGAAAATACAATCTACCATGTCATGCTCTCCTTCTTAAAAATTACTTTTTGGCTGGGCACAGTGCCTTAAGCCTGCAATCCCAGCACATTGGGAGGCTGAGGCGAGAGGATTACCTGAGTCCAGGGGTTTGAGACCAGCCTGGGCAACTTGATGAGACCTTCTCTCTACAATAAATCAAAAAATTAGGGTGTGGTGAAGCACACCTATAGTTCCAACTAAATTGGAAGGCTGAGGTGGAAGGATCACCTGGGTCCTGCAGGTCGAGGCTGTGGTGGCCATGAGCATGTCCCTGTACTCCAGCCTGGGTAACAGAGTGAGACTCCAACTCAAAAAAAAAATTTTTTTTTAATTAAAAAAAATTAAAAATTACTTTTTATTTTTAAATAATTTTGGAATTATAGAAAAGTTGTAAAGACAGTACAGAAAATTCCTGTAGGTCTTTTGTCAAATTCCCTTTAGCATGAACATCTTATGACTCATGAGCCATCCATTGGGTATATTCATTCATCATGTCTCCTAGTGTCTTGGTCTTTCCTTATCTTTCACATCCATGATACTTTTGAAGAATACCAGGTCAGTGTATACTCCCATTTTTGATGAACACACAAATCTCACACTCAGCTTAAATAAGGCATGAAATGTAAAAAGTCAACACAATTCCATGACCAAAATGAAAATAGTGATCTGATTGTTTGCTTTTCCCACAATACATGGCTCTTTACATGATTTTGTTATCTGAGGGATACGGGCCCTCTTTCCCAGATTGAAAATTATTCGTAGGCAGAATCCGAGCCTCAGTTTCCACATCCGATAGCAGATGGGGAGTGGAGTGGCTTACATGATCTGCACGCTCTGCCTCAGGTCTCAATGTTGATTTCATAAAATAAATTTCATGGACTTAGAGTTTTTGTTCCTTAGTTCCTGGCCAAACTTCTATCTCAATTTTAAGGCATTAAATAGTATTAAGTCAATTTCTTTTAAAGACTGAAATCTACACTTTCTCTGTCTCGGGTCATTCCTCTCACCCGCTCCCCACTTCACCAGAGTCTAGGAAGGCCCCGAGAGGGCAAGGGTTTGGGCCTCAGGACTCATCATCCCCCAGCCATGGGCATAGTGGGGATAGCTGGTCTCTGCTCCATGATATCTGGGGCTTCAGTGGCCAGCTTTAGCAAACATTCAGAATATTTTGATGAATGAATGAAATTCAGATGGACTGCCCCATTTGCTTCCATATTGCTGTTTCTGTTACAAATTCACGAACATATACTTTTCAAGCGCATTTTTTTTTTCTCTAAGGTCACACAGTGAAGTCCTCCAGGGCAGTGACCTGGGGTACTATTTCACTTCCCTGCCCATGCTGTGCCCACTGTGTCCATCCTGGAGGGTAGTCAGAGAATGTTTCACAATGACCTACTCACTTCTTGGGAATCAACAGGACTAGTTCTGGGTACCTCCTAGTGAAAGAATTTGTCACTCATTCATTCATCCAACAAATGTTTGTTTGACATCTATTATGTGCCAGGGGCTGTTCTAGATGCTGGGTCCCTTTTCGTTGGGAGGCGGGTGTGTGGATAGGATGGCCAACTTTCAGATAAGATGAGATTTGAGCAGTGCTCCGAAAAATTTCCACCAATTAATGCCTAAGTGTATCAGAAAGATAAAATGGTACATGGTAGCACAGCAATGTGTGTCTAGGTTTAAAAATGAACAACAGGATACTTTATTCCTGGCAAAATACATTCTTGGTTTTGCTTGCTCTTTGGTTTTGCTTTTTGGTCTTGGGTTATTGTGTTTTGTTTTGTTTTTGACTCAAGTGGCCTATTCATGAGAAAGAGCCTGGGGTACAAGGACAGCCTAGATTTGTAATAAAGGTAAAATGAGGTGTCTGGGCTTTGATTCCATCTGCTTTAGAGCAAGACAATTAAGCCCAATTGTAGGTGGGGCTGGGAGGCTTACCGAGGACCAACATTGCTAAGAGTGGCTCACCCTGCTCTGCCCTCCTTGAAACCAAAGGGTAGGATTTGGAAGTCACTGGACCTCAGGAGACTCTCAGCTCTTCTGGAAATGAAACCCCTCTTCCAGTTCTGCATCCCCTGCTCAAATGATCTCCCAACCACACCCTGAAACCCCCCACCTTCCCTTAGGTCTGGGTACATGGGGACAAAATATGCTTCTGAATTCTTGATGCTAGAGGAATGCTCATTTTACTTGTCTCTGTCAGTTAAAGTAAGAAACCCTTTCCTTTTCAAATGGGATCCAACAGTTTAAGAAAAAAACATCTACTGAACTTTGTCTTTTCCTTTGGTCTCTTGGTAAAATGGATTTGAATTTGGATTCTATCAAAATGAGGAATTTGCCTTATTCTGTAAGATAAGACATTGGAGGGGTTTCTTGTTTTTCTCCTCCCCCTCCCCTTTTTAAACCCTGAGGGACACTGATAATCTAGGGAGTCATGTATGACAGGGGACTGCCCAGTGTGGCACCAGCTCTCCCATGTACAGACCTCAAGTGCAGGTAACACATGCTCCCCACCTGCGAGGGCCATTGCCTGGAAGTCCATCCCAGGGGGGTGAGGTTCAGCCACCATGCTGGCTCCAGGAGGTGCCATTCACGTCATCATCCCTGCTGAAGTAGTGCTGTGCCTGACAGGTTAGAAGAGGCCCCACTCTCCATGAGGCTCTTGAACTTCAAAGTCCTGGGTTGATTAATGGAATGAGCTAGTACTGCTTCCTGTCTCTAAACTGCTGTATGACCTTCAGCAGGGCCGAAACTCTTGGACCTGTGTCTCAGCTGCAAGTATGAGGTTTAGCCAGATTAGCCTCTTGTTAGGCATGGGCACAGACTGGTTCCTTTTTCTTCAGACTGATGCTGACATTGCAAGAGGCCTTAATGTTAAGGGTCCTATCTCGACCCAATTCAGTTAGCCCATAATAAAACATAAATAAAATGTTTCCCTCTTTGCAAGCCCTGAGAAGCATAAAACTTTCTAATAATCACATTACCCATCATGGTAGGCAGAAAAATTGCTCCAAAGATGGTCACATCCTCATCCTTTAATCCCTGGGACACGCGAATATGTTACACTATATGGCAAAGGAAGAAATAGAAAACTAGTACACATATTTCAGGGTTGTCTTGAGGACTGTAGGAGACACCGCTGGACGTGTGAGAACGCAAGGAACTTGGCTATCCGAGTTGGTTGGTGTACAGAGGGGAAAACTGATCACAGTGGTGAACCGTTCCCCTGTTTCTTCTGACCTCATCAACCTGTCCAGGCTTAGATATTGAGCACTGTATCTAGGTCTCACCTTAATTACTTTAAAAGGCTTCTTTATAATCACACACCCAATGACTCCCTTCATCATGCTGAATTCTAAATTGCGCTTGAAGTAGCTTCTACAATGTTAGCCCTCTGATTAGCTTCTTTCTGAACTCCAAAATGAGGGTAATCAGAGTGGAGGAAAGATCTCATTGTGTGTGCTGGGAGGGAGGAGAGGGCAGGGGATCTCTCCATTACAATTTTCTAATAAGACTTTAAGAGCTTTTAAAAAGTAGGCTCCTACACCCTGCAGGCCTGTGGTCATCCTCCCTCCCAGTCCTGCATAAACACAATTTCTCAGACTCACTCTCCCAGCATCTGATCACACTGCCTTTTGCATCTCCTTCACCCTGTTCTCTCTCTCTCTAAAATTACACTTTGTTTGTGAGATTAGAAAAATGATTATAACCCAGCTGTTAATCATATCCAGCCAGCCCTTACAATTTGGATCAGCTTGATTCAAACTCCCCCATTGCACAGACTGTGGAAGCCCAAAGCCCCCTCCAAGATTCCTGAGGATTTCCAAGTGGCTTTTCTGGGGTCACATCTGCCCAGAGGAAGATTTATCAGGAAGCTAATGAAGTTTCCTATCCAGGGCCACTCATTAAGGGAGACCCCGTAAAGTGTTCACACGGTCATGTTGTTTTGTAAAATTTGCAAACGTTTGATTTTTGTTTGCTTTTATTTTGAATCTGAGTCTCACTGTCACCCAGGTAGTGGGTGACCGCAGCTCACCACAGCCTCGACCTCTTAGGCTCAGGCGATCCTTCTACTTCAGCCTCCCAAGTAGTTGGGACCATAGGCATGCACCACCACACTCAGTTAATTTTTTAAATTTTTTTGTAAAGACGAAGTCTCGCTATGTTGCCTAGGCTGGTCTCGAACTCCTCCCTAAGTGCTGGGATTATAGGCATAAACCACCTCACTTGGCCTAAAAATGTGATGTTTTTGTATTCCTTTTCTTTAAGGGAATCTCACCAAATTATGAACTGCAGATTACGCGAAATTTGAATCTGTCCCTGCATTTAGTCCCCTGTCCCTATTCCAAAGGGGATTCGCCCAGGCATGAGGCCTTTGTTTTTTACTAAGAGACCTCCAAGTATCACTGAGTATAGTGTCTTCTCTGAAGTGTATGTGTGTACGTGCATGTTGGGAGAGTGATGGTGGCAGAGTGTAAAGAAGGGTTTACAACTTACAACTAACCACTAGGCATTCTTCTCTTTAGAAATTATCTTTGGCCACCAGCATGAGTCATTTCTGCCACCTCCATCCCAGGGACCTGTCCTCTCAGTATCTCTCTGGCTTCTCTCTCTCTACTTCCTTCCCTGGGCCTTTGCCTTTTTTCTCCTTCCTTCCTCCTCTCAGGACCACAACAACTTCCTTCTACTCATTTTTGACCGTGACCTTTGGGTTCTTACTCCACAACCTTCCTTCTGCCCTTAGGAACTTTATCACGGTATTTTCCCAGGTTAGCTTCCCTAAGAGGGTGTCATGCACTTGCTGTTAAAAGTATACTTTTTTACATCACTACATGGCTTTCACAGAGACTATTAGGTTCTTCTTTCTAGGGTTGGGATAAACAGACCCAAGAGCCTGGGGAATCCACAGTAAACGAGGTGATGGGGGAGCCCAAGGAGGCAGAGGTGGCTGGGAAAGTGAGGTTGGTTGAGAGCTTTGGTACAAAGTGCATGTATTGAGATCCTGGCTCTAGGTCCATCTTTTCCATCCTTTGTTAAGCCTTGGGTCTTACAGCTAGCTCATTAACACTAGGGAAAAGGGACCATCCCATTCTTTGTGCCCAGTTGGACCCTAGCAACTGCTCATGGTGGTGGCTCCCCTAATATTTTGCCACATGTGTCTGTCTCTGCCTCCATGATCCTAAGTTTTTGATGCCAGGACAACATGTTATTCATTTCTGTTTCTTCCTATTTAGCATAGGGCCTGGAATGCAGAATTCTCTCAAGTTAGATTGTGATCTGTGTTTGCAGTGGTACAGGGTTGGCCTCGTGGAAAGAGTCAGGGAAATAGTTGTAGATGAGGCAGTGACAGAAAGGGTTAAGAAGTTGCAGGAAGAGGGAGGCACTGGGCCCCAGAAATTAGTGGGAGTGAGGGCTATAAGCAGATGGGAGTCCCACTTACAACATTCTCAAGGCATAGTCTGATGAGAGGAAGAGGAGTCAAAGAGGAGGGAAAAAGAATTTCAGGACAGAAGCCCAGATAGGTAGGCTTTCAGATTTTCTCAAAAGCACATGCTTTGGGCATGTGCTTGAGTAAAGGGGAAGGACCCAGTGAAGACGGGGAGAATGAAGATAGAAAATGGGTGACTGATTGAGTAGCATTTTGGAGGAGGTGGGGGAAAGAAAAGAATCTAAAGGGTTGAAAAGGACAAGGGCCACACTTCTCTCATAGGAAGGAATGAAACCCATATAAACCTAGCGCTCCATGCACTCTGCCATGGGGCAGGTTGCATTCATATAAATACTCAGTCAACACTTGAAAATGGTTGAAAACACCTCATAAACTCCTCCAGATCTTCTTTCCCCACACATTTCTTCACCTTCTCCTCAGAGCCCTGAACCTCCTATCCCCACTAAGATCACGTGGGATCTGGTCTCATTCTGTTTCTCTCTTTCTCTCCTTCCCTCCCTCTTCCCACTCCCTTCATCCCCCTTCACCCTCCTTTTTTCCTTCTTCCTTCCCTCTTTTCTCTGGCTCTCTTCTTTCCCATATAGATCACCTTGGTCACTCTGAGTTCCTCAGTTTTAGGGACCTATTCACCTATTCATCTAAATCTAATTTCAGTCTTTTCTGTTTACCCATTTCCTGAATTCTACGAAGTAAAGGATGTTGACTCAACAACCCCAAATCCTCCCTCCTTAGAAGGAATGGGATTATAAACTCTTATAATTGAAAATATTTTCTTTAAGAATTTCCTGTTTAAGGAGAAAGAAAACAAATGAAGGAAAAGATAGAAATCCTCTGAAGTAGTTGTAGAGGGGAGGCAGAGGTGGCAGGAGCTAAAGACAGTGCGTCTTTGTGAAGTCTTGGGACCCTCTGCAGGATGGCGTGTGCATCTTGTCCCCAGTTGGGTGGATGTAGTGAATCTGGAGCTCCGTGGCCCAGCCTTAGACCTACAGCACTGCTGTAAGGGACTGATGGGAAAATGCCATCAACCTTGCCTGGGTGTTGAAGGGAAAAGCAGATTGCAGGGTGCTTTTCAGATGCAGAATGCCTCCAAAATGCCAACACAGAGTAAGCGTTCATTATCAGAAAAGCCGCCTACACAGCTGAGGAAAATAAAAGATTTCCAGGCTGACTTGAGTTTTGTTAAGCATTGATCTTTGACTTCATAATCGGTTGCAAATTCTGCTCAGATTGAAAGGCCAGATGGTCTCCCATGGAAACCTAGATTTTAGTTGAGAAAAAATAAAAATGAAAAAGAGTTAACTTATTTAAAAAATGATATTTTATATTAAGAAGGAAATATATCTACTCACAGCTTGAATTAATTCCATTTGGTTTTTTTTTTTTCTTGAGTTAAAGTCTCACTCTGTCGCCCAGACTGGAGTGCAGTGGCTGCTCCTGGCCACCACAGCCTTGACCTGCTGGGCTCCGGAGTTCCTTCCACCTCAGCCTTCTAAGTAGCTGGAACTACAGGCGTGCACTACCACGCCCGGCTAATTTTTTATTTTATTGTAGAGAGGCGGGTCTCGAACCCGCAGGCTCAGGCAATCCACTCACCTCAGCCTCCCAAAGCGCGGGATTAGAGACTGAGCTACTAAATCCGGCTAATTCCATTTGGTTTTAAAGCATCCTAATTATTTAGAATTTACAGGAACTTTAGGAAGCATCTATACCTTCCCAATTATTAAGATGCATTCTGAAAAGGATTACATAGTAGTCTCAGTTGATATTCTAGTATATAATTTGCCTGGAAAATGATGTAGATTTCCATGATATCAAAATGATATAGGCCATTTTGGAAAACACTGACTCGTCTACATTGATGCTAGAGCTGGAAATGACTTCAAGGGTCTTACAGTCTATCCCTCTGCCTTCTGGGAGATCTTAACATCTGAAGCCAATGATTGTTTAATTTTGTTTCAGAAAACCCTGCTGAATCTGGATTTCACAGTCTCTGGTTTTTAGTACCTAATCATTATTCCTATTAGGATGTTCTTTCCAGAGAACTTGATTTTCTCCAGCTGCAACTTAAGCACGGATCTATCAAAAGTAGCAATGAAGAACAAATGTGGTTTTTAAGCACACATTTCTCCAGGGTTAAAACATCATTGGGTGTGCTATTTTCCCTTTGCCCCTCCCCTCATCCATTGTCTGTCCTGCCCTGTGCAACAGGAGGCTGGCCAACAGGACTACGTCGCCAAGGGTCCCTGCACCTTCTAGATTCTGATTGGGTAGGACAATGGGAGGCACTAGCAGAGATCTGTGTGAGGAAGGAAAGAGAAGCCTGAGAAGGTCTCTCTGTTTGGTCCCTTCTCTGACCATGGTGGTAGCCTCATGACCACAGAGCCCATGGGGTGGCTCCTTCTCACGGCTCCAGCTCTCTTAGGGCTCTGAGAGAACCTTTTCCTCCTTGAATCTTCAGATCCAAGGGTGACAACAAGCCCTCACTGTGACCTCTAGATTTCCTTAATCTTGTTCACCCTCTGGAAACAGCCTCAGCATTGAAGTCTCTTGAACTATTGGATCCTGTTTCTGGCCAGACTGCCTCATGAGCTGAGTGACAAGATGTCTAAATCCTACAACCTTTTTGCAGTGTAGGAGCACCCCATTAGGTGTTTTGTTTACACTACTTCCTTCCTGAACTACCCGAAAGGTTCTGGGTTTCCCCATTTGTTTCAAGGCCTGTGGGACCTTTGTGTGTCATGGACAAATCATGCTGTGCCCACCATGGAGAAGGTTCTGGAATGGGAGCTGAGGGTGCTAACAGGTAGAATCTACTCCACCAGCTGGTGTCAGAGGGAAACTGACAGAGTGGACAGTGCAGACTTCATGGTCATTCTATTGATGGAGAAGGACCGTCAGTGTGGTGAGGGCTGAAGAGCCATCTCCAACCACAGCCTACCAAAACCTGCCTTTGGTGTGCTCAGTCCTTTCTTGCTGGTCCCTGTGCAGATCCCTGCCCAGCCCTCAGCCCAGGTGCTTCCCTCTCCTGCCCTGCACAGTCCTCCTTCTGAGGTTCTCTCAAAACTTAAACGATGAGATAAAACACCTCAGAATAGCCAGTGACACGGCCCTAAGAAACAACACTGAGGAAACCCCATTCTGATCCCGATACAGCCTCTTCTTACCTTCAGTGTGTACAAGCCCCTTCTCTCTCTGGGCCACAGTTTTCCCATCTATAAAGAAATTCCCTTTCTACCTCCCCCAGCCAGGGGTTATCAAAGACTCTCATAATATGCACAAGCATGCTTTGAATGTTGTTTTGGCATCACTTGGTCTCTCTTTTTTTCCTCTGACACCCCCACATCCAAGTCATTAGGAAACCCCATACCTAGAACTCAGCACTAAACCAACAACAGTCTCCAAATGGCTTGCCTACAGCTTCTGACCTAGCCCCAAGTCTGTCCTCTCCCCGCAGCCAGAGTCATTAAAAAAACTAAAAACAATCAAGATCCTCCAAAGGCTCCCAGCTCACACAGACAAAAGCCAAAATAATTTGAAATCATCGACAAAGCCCTGGAGATCTGCCTGAGAGTCCAACCTGGACTCTGGACTCTCCCTGGGTCACATCCTCAACTGCCTGCCTTGCCTGGCTTGATGAGCACATGCTCACTTCAGCATTGTTGTTCCTGCTGATCCCTCTGCCTGGAACTCCGTGGTTGGTTTCCTCAACTCCCTCTGGTCACTACTCAAGTGTCATCTTTGCAGGAAGGCCTTCTTCTCACCACCACGGCACCCCTACTCTGGGCACCCTGTCCCCTAACTCTTGCATTAGCTTTCTCCGTGGTTCTTTCCTTCCCAGTGTGTGAGATCTGCTGCAGGCCTGCCTGCTCCCTTCTGGTTCCCTGCACAGAGCAACAGTTGATGGCACATAGTAGGTGCTCAGCAAATATTTGTTGAATGAAAGAATGAGATTAGATTTTATTCCCATTGTTTGACTCAGGTCTCCTTGTCCAGAGGCAGGGCCTGGTGTGTGCTCGGACATATCTCTGCAAGGCCGTGTGCCACATGAAATAAACCTGTGTGATGTGAGTAGGAGTTCCTGGCTCTCATATGAGCTCATAATAAAAGGGGAACGGTGGTGGTGAGGGCTCATGGAAAAATGCAATTTTTAAATGGGCACATAAAAATTAGGCTTGGAAATGCACAATCTTATTTAAAAAAAAGAAGACAGGACTGAAATATGCCTAGTGCTAATTTTATTCTACAAACATCGTTCTAAAAATGTAGTGCCTTTATATTTCCTCCCTCCTGTGACAACACAATAGGTTTGATGAAACAGTCCCTCACAGAGGAGAAGCCATGAGGATGGCATGGCATACGGGAGAGGGGGAGGGGTTGCAGGAGGGGAGGGACTCTTCTGGGGGGCTTCCACACCTTAAACCGGGTTGCCAGGAGGTGAGCAGGGGAGAAAGTCCCTGTCTGGTAGAAGTTTTGTGTAGGGAGAGAATTGGGCTGGGCCTTAGAAATTGGGGTGAGGGGCACATGTCTGGTAGGAAGAATGTCATAAAGCAAAGGTAAAGAGGTGGGATTGGGGCAGGGTGTAGATGGCCTCCATTAGAGCAGGGGTTGGGGGCTGAGCTGCCTGAGACAGAGGAGATGAGCTTCGCTGCTGGGTCAGTGGTTCCTCCTACAGCCTTCACCCAGTGCACATTGATGGAGCATTAGGTGTGTGGCAGTTGCAGGTCTCAGAGTCACAGTGACAGCAGTGAGTCAGGCAAAGCTCCTGCCTGCAACTCTTCTTGAAGCCATTGCTGGGGTCTGAGTGGGAACCAGAATACCAGGCACCTAGGCTCTGGGACCGATGGAAACAGATCTCTCAAGTTGACACTTCCCCAGGTCCAGGAACCCCCTATGCCTGAACAAAATGTTCTGACTGAGCCCAAGGATGTTAAGTTTTGGTTGTCTCCAGGCCAAAAGGAGTTCCACATGTCACAAACAGATGTAGTCACACGGCCCAGTGAGTGGTTTGTGAACAGACAGCTCTGAGTTGGAATCGAGGCTATGCTGCTTGGTAGACACGTGGCCTTGATTGTTGCCCCGACTTCCCTGTGGTTCATTTACTTTTCTGTACAACAAGAGTGACACTAGGACCTACCTCCTGCTATGTGGATTCAGCGAGAGAATGAAACTCTCAGCCCAGTGCCTGCTGGGGGAAGTGCCTAGGGACCGTGGCTGTGACTCTCTGGCAGATATCACCAGTAGATGCTCCCAGATACTGACACTTGTCTGACATTGGAGGGGCACAGGCCAGTCAACAACCTGAAGGAGGATGGGCTCCATTTTCAAGACATGCATGAATAAAGCCCCTAAAGACCCCTGACCTTGGCCTGTTGCTTTCAGCTGTTCAAAGTGTTTCAACATCTCCCATCTCCTCTCATCTGCTCAGCTCCCCAGTGAGGTGGGTAGGATTCAAGTTGGTAGCCCGTGGGATAGAGGAAGGAGAGGAGGCACAGAAGTGGCAGTCAATCCCTTCCCAGGCCTTACTCAGTTGTGATCCTGAGGACAAGTGGTTCTGGCCAAGACTGACAGTATGGCAGAGGGAGAGGCCTGGCATTGGTTGCCCTGAGCATCCCTGTCATCCACACACAGCTTAGCCTTCCCAGAGCCCTCCTTCCCTTTTGGGTCTGGAATTGGGCCCTGACTCCTGCCTGAGGCTTGCACTCCCCACAAAGATTCTTCCTGCTGAGGGGCAGAAGGCACAGAGGCTGCTCCCTCTTGCTGGTCCCCTCCTGCTGTCTGGGTACCATGGCAACGGATGCACTTCTCAGAAATGTGGTACTTCCACTGCCTGATTCCGAGCACCATCAGTGTCCCAGCCAGCCCGGCTCGACCCAACAAGTATACACAATTGTTCAGAGCAAGCACCACTTTCATGTGCTGAAAGCTGGGCTGTGGCCGGCCTGACAGGTAATCCCAACAGCAGGTCCCACTCTCACAGCTCCCTTCAGAACATCCCTTTGAGGTCTTTCTGTGAATTCCCTGGCTATGCCATGCTTACTGCCATGAAAACAAGGTCATGCTTTAGGAAACTGATGTCGTCTCCTTGCCACATTTGGAGATTTTTGTGGATGAGATTCTTGATGATAGGATCCTGTTAAAGTTGCAGCCATAGCATCTTTCGCATAGTAGGTGCTCAGAAGAGGTATACACAGCACACCCTGCTGCCAGAACTACACAGGCTGTGCCAGGAAGAATGGAGGACTTAAGGTCAATAGCTCACTAGTGGGAGAGCTAGTGCTGGAAATCAGATCACAGCCTGATGGCAGCAAAGAGCACAGGCATGTGACCAGACTGCCAGGGATTGAATCCCAACTCCATTGCGTAATTAGCTAATAACCTCGGGCATGTTGTTTAACACCTCTGTACCTCAGTTTCCTCATCTGTAAAAATGGAAGAGATAAAAGTATCTTTCTCTCTAGTACTTGGGAGGATTAAATGAAAATAAAAAAACAAAACAAAACACCAGTAGAGCATGGAGAATTGTTCCTGGTATGTAGCTTATGCTCCATATGTATTTGCTGGAAGCATTTAACTATAATTTGGGTTTGCTAAAGTAAAAAGTAAAAAAACAACACTTTGTGGAAAGCCATTATTATATACATATGCGCTGAAAATAGATGGAAATCGATAGATATGGGAGAATCCTTGGGAAGTCCTCTCAGTAGCTGAGAAAATTCCAACAGGGGTCATCTGTGGCTGGTGAGGTATTGGATGACTTTTGGTTTCTTTAATATATTTTTTCTGTAATTTTCAGCTTTTCTACAGTGAACTTATGTAAAATTACTTTTGAAATGTGATATTATAAAAACTTGTTAAAAAAAACACAGCATCTGAGACCTCTACTACCTGCCCCACCACCCCCATCCTGATTATCATTTTGGATTCTAAGGAGACAGCCCTGCTGTTTCCAATTGCCTGGGAACAAAAGGATCCCTGCTGAGATACTTCAGCAGTAGTAGTGGAGGCTATGTTTCTGCAGTATTTTGCTTGTACACCCAACTAGAAAATGAGACATCTTGTGTTTTGAGTGAATTTCTTCCATTAATCATGGGGATACTCCAGGTCTATCCGGCAGAGTGATTGGTATAATTACAGCCTCCGTCTCCAAAAATAATGCCAGCAGTCAAGTGCAGTGTGCGTGAAGCAAGCCCAAGTCTTCCTGGATGTGATTGCTTTCCTAAGTCACAGAAGCCAAGGACAAGAAGGACTGAGTTGTTCATACATTTCAAGTGTAGACAGAAGTGTGGCCACAGCTACTGAGAGGACGACCCAATGATTCTCCCATATGTAAATAAGTGAGGTGCTGGCTGGAATATTAGGAAAGGATTTCAATAGTTCAGAAATTGCCTTAAGGACAGATGACCTGAGTCTGACAAGTGAATTTTCCAGCCAGGTTCTGTATCTCTTTTGCAAGGTAAAGCAGTTTGTACCCATTGAGAGACTATGACTAGTTCAGAAGTTCACTAAAAAAAAAAAAAAAAAAAAATACATATTTTAGATCCCAAAAGGTGGATGGAAAAAATGACAAATAAAACATGTCAGTGCCCTGCCACCAGGCCATCTGTCCTCTCTGTTCTCTACTCTCCTTAAAAGCTGTGGGCTCCCTGGGGGTCTTTGGGTAATGCCAAGAAGAGAGAAGCTGCCCTGGCTCTGGGAATCCTAGAAAATGACATCCTCCTCCCTCCTGGTGTCCACCGGTGTTAAGGGAATATTTCCAGGGTTGGCTCAAAGAAGAAAACTTTCATAACGGTTGTGCCCCTGTCTATAAATAATAACATAAAAGAACAAACCCTTCCTGATTCAGTCCTCTTCCATCACCATAACAACTCCTACCTCCTAATAAAAAGAGCAACTACCCAGACAGGCAGAATAAAAAGTTTGGATTTTTCTCATTGGGGGTTTTCTCAACCCTCCAGTCTTGTTGTGATTTTGGCATCTTGAGACATTCAACATGCATCAGTTAGCCTGTAATCATCCCCAATGGACCCCACTGCCAACAATGACCCTTAAGTCCCTTCTTATCCTCCCCTATGATACAGAGACCCTCTAATGTCTGTCCATATTGTCACAGTGCCTAGAGAAGGACATGGCAAGGGTGCAAGCGCTCCTGTACATTCCTGAACAACATTCCTGAGAGCTAATAAAATGTGTGCTTCCCCTTATCTCCTATGCACTCCCAGTAAGTAGCTTTAGGGGATCCTTGACTTCCCTGTAGACTATACGCCCAAACAACTGAAAGATGCAAATCTCCATTTACCCCCTTCTTCTGAGTGATTATAAGTTTGAATAAAATAATGTCAATGTAGTCATAAGCTTTGCGATTTGTATAACTTTTGTATCAATGTAATCATAAGTTTTATGATCTGTATAACTTTTGCATAATGAATGATGTCTTAGGTCGTATAAACTCCCTTTACTCTATGGCAAGTTTGATTAACGCTCCTGCTGGGTCCTAAAAAGTTATGAGATACTTCTGATATCTGGCACCAGGAAGTCTGGACTGAAAAATGTCACTACCAATAAATGCGACTGAAACTCAAGTTCTATACAATGCTCTGCTGGTCGCAAGGTTAATGTATAGGTACTAACAACTCTGGCTTGTAAAAGTGAACTGTAAAAGCCCGGAGGGGGAGCAGAACCATTTTGAAAGACCTTGAGTCTGGCTCTGCTCCCTGGATTCGAACTCAGAAATAAACTTATTTCTACCAGTTCCCTGCGCCTTTGATTTATTGGTATGAAGGGGAGCAATCGAGCATTACTTGGGCCATAACACCTAGACAAGCACCCTACCTTGAACTATGACAAGCATCATAGCTACATTAATTGCAGGAAAGATTAAGGTTTGGAACTAAATATACCCCATGGCATCCTAATTCCAGGAAGAAGTGTACAAAACCCTAAAAAAGAAGAGAATGCAGGGATTTCAGGCAGAGGGTGCCCCTAGTCTGAGGACAAAGAAAAATAGGGTGTTAAAAGGAGGGATTAACCATTCTAAAAGGTGAACCACAGGGTGGAGTTCACAGTGAGGCATGTGCAGTGTCCTAGGTTGCAGCTGGCCAGTGGGTCTGGCAGTCAAGAGAGAGAATTACAGAGAGGAAGTTACGGCCTAACAAGCAAGCCCCTTACTCTGTGCCTCTGACCAACGCCAGCTTTCCAAGTCGCTGCTTCACTTCTGCTTCTCAGATCGTCGGTTTTGGCCACACAGAATTCAGAACTACACAAGGAACAGGATCTTGGACAATGTGTTCCCAGAGTAAACAGGTTGACGACATAACAGTCCAGCACAGGTTGTAAGCCAAACTGAAGTGAGGCACGTTCAGGATATCAGCTCTGCAAGAGATATGCAGGCCGCCAGCAGACTAGAAGGATGCTTAACCTAGAAATGGAAGAGGAGGGTGGTGGGCTGGGCAGGTTTGAAGTCCTCCACTCCACAGCTGCATTTCTAGTGTGACTCGCTCTGATTTCCCAGGAAGATCTTCTCTGCTTTTAAGTCTCCCCAATATTTAGTGGCATGAGGAGTGTGTGTCAATCAGGGTTCAGTGCAGGAAATAAAGCAGAAGAGAATTTAATACAGGGAACTGAGTGCTCACAAAAGTTGTTGGGAGGGATGGGGAAGTGGCGTCTGGGGCTACTCCTATCGGCTTCAAGCTCCAGCCTCACAGGGCCACAGTGGTAGTGCCCAGGCCCATGGGAGTTTGACAGCCACTTCTGCTTCATATCCACCTTCCCGTATTCGTTTTCTGTGACTGCCAAAACAAAGAACCACAAACTGCAGGGCCTAAAAAACAGAAATAGAATCTCTCACCCTTCTTGAGGTTAAAAGTCTGAAATCAAGGTATCCACAGGGTCGTGCTCCCTCTGAGACTCCGGGTGGATTCCTTCCTTGCCTCTTCCTGGCTTCTGGTGGTAGCCAGCAGTCCTTGGCATTCCTTGGCTTGCAACTGTATCACTCCAAACTCTGTCTCTGTCACCCCCGGGGTCCTCCCCGAGCGTCTGTCTTCACATGGTATTTTCCTCTTCCATAAGGACAGTAGTCATGTTGGATTGGGGTCCACCCTAATGACATCATCTTAAATTGATTACATCTGCAAAGACCCTATTTCCAAATAAGGTCACATTGGCAGGTATTCCATATTAGGATTTCCTCGTAACTTTGCGGGGACACAGTTTAACCCATGAAAATTTCTAACTTCACATGAAAGTGTCTCACTGGCAGAACCTCACCCGCATCCACATGCCCAGACAAGCAGTCTGAGGAATGCAGTGTCAGCTTTCTGATGCTCCAAGTACAGTGAATAGAGAGGGGCAAGCCTGCCTTGTATCCAGCCCAGGAGGCCACTGCATAAGTGCTGTGTTTCCACCGAATGAATGGTATAGTTGTAATACACAGAATGAGAGATGGTCTACAGAATGGTTAACAGCGCTGGCTCTCATGTTTGAACCCTGGCCTTGCCCCTGCTGGCTGTGAGATATTGGACTAGTCAGTTGCTTCTCCTCTCTAACCCTCAGCTTTCCCACCTGTAAATGGGAATAATAATGGTAACCACTTCTCAGGGTATATGTGAGTATTAAATAAGGCAATGGACTCAAAGTCCCTAGGGCCAGGCACAGAGTAGGCAGTCTCTAGATGGTAACTTCTATTAACTCACCAAACATATTAGGTTTATCCTGTGTCCTGTCATTGTAGGGAATTAGATGAAGTGCAGAAGCAGAGACTAACTGTGTGTAACCATCCCCTGCAATATTTAGGACTTTATGCAAAATTTAGAAACTCCAAGAATTTGAGTCAAGGTGTAAATTTCCTGATGTAAGAATTTTCTCGCTCTCAACAATGACCCATTGGAGTATCAAGAAGCTGAGGGATTTATCTCTAGAAAAGACTTCCCAAGTTCTGCTTATGATGACATAACTTTAGTTGAGAAAAGAAAGAAAAAGCCGTTGTCAACCTATGTGTGGATGTTTTCCTACACAAGTATTGTTACATGTTTATGTTCATAAAAAAGGAATGCAAAAATTATATTAGCCATACTTACGGTTCAGATCACAAATACTTTTTTTTTCTTTTGAGTCAGGGTCTTACTCTGTTGCCCAGACTGGAGTGCAGTTGCATGACCATGGCTCACCGCAGCCTCCAACTCTTGGGCTCAGGCAATCCCCTTCCAAAGCTGAATTACTGCATTTTAAAGTGAGTCCTTGACAAGATGAGGTGAATGTGACTCAGGATGCAGGGAGATGAAATCCTGGAACAGTTATAGGGAGCAGGGCAAGTCCCTGGGTTTCCCTCCAAAGCCCATGCATGGGGGCCCCAGTCACCAAGGACTGCATATCGGTGTCCAAAGGGGCCTCAGATCAGCAATGTTTGGATTTCTTGAATCTCCCTTTAAGCTCATATGCCTACTGCAGTTTTCTTTCTTTCTTTTTTTTTTTTTTTTTTTTGGTTTAGG
>NW_007258402.1:783599-796204 GCF_000164805.1 Carlito syrichta
TTTTTTTTTTTTTTTTTGAGTTAGAGTCTCACTCTGTCACTCACATGGCTGGAGTGCAGTGGCATGCTCATGGCCACCCCAGTGTCAAACTGCTGGACCCTGGCGATCCTTCTGCCTCAGCCTTCCAAGTAGCTGGAACCACAGGTGCGTGCTACCACACCCAGCTAATTTTTGATTATTATAGAGACAAGGACTCGCCAAGTTGCCCGGGTTGGTCTTGAACACATGGGCTCAGGCAATACACTCACCTTGGCCTCCCAAAGTGCTGGGATTACAGACTGAGCTACCGAGCCCAGTCTGCTGCAGCCTTTTACAGAAAGAGTCAGCCATTCGTTCCAGTACCTTTCCTGGGCCAAACATAGCACCAAAGGCTAGTCAGTTCAAGACCAATCAGGAAAGCCTCCTTCTTCTAGGCACTCACAGTCTAGCTGGAGGAGATAGATAAGTCAGTGGTGACTGCAACATGGAAAATTCAGAAGAAAGGTTTAGAAAAGCTGCTCTGGGAACATAAAGCAAAAAAACTCTCTCTGTCAGCTCTTTTTCTTAAACAGAAAATTACTTTATATCTGCTTTCTATTACAGAATTAGAAAAACAAAACAAAATAGCCCATCTGGACATGGTGCCTCACGCCTGTAATCCTAGCACTTTGGGAGGCTGAGGTGGGAGAATTGCTTGAGCCCAGGAGTTCAAGAACAGCCTAGGCAACATAGCAAGACCTCATCTCAGCAAGAAATTTAAAAATTAGCTGGGCATGGTGGTGCATGCCTGTAGTCCCAGCCACTTGGGAGACTGAGGTGGGCAGACTGCCTGAGCCCAGGAGGTCAAGGTTGCAGTGAGCCATGATCATGCCACTGCACTCCAGTCTGGGAAACAGAGAGACTTCCATCTCCTCCTGCCCTCCAAAAAACCCAGCCTAATGGGTCACCAAATTTTTGGCCGCCAGGGATGTTGTCATGCCCAAGACCAGCATGAGCTACACTTTCTCTGAAGGCATGCGCCTCCCTCCATGCCTTAGTTCAGCTGAGGGAAAATGAAGAGTCAGGGCTGAACCCAGGAGCAGCTAGGAGACAGGACTCAAGGAAGTACAAAGTGGGGACCCGAGGTCAGGAGGAGCCTGGAGCTTCGCCCTAAGGGTGGATTACCCTGTGGTCACAGGAGAGGACATGACCTGGGGCTTTACTGGGATCACTTGGGGGAGGACCCTTCAAGGGCAGCGTGCATCCAACCTGTACCAAGCACCTCCCGTGTGCCAGGCACCATACCAAGTGCCTTCTCCGTGCCTTGCCCCTGAGTCGGCTCAACAGGTAAATCTGAGATTACTTTTCATTTTACAACATACACAACATGGAATGACTCTTATCATAGACATAGGATCCTGCAAGTCCACAAGAAAATTTAGATAAAACTAAAAAGAAGCACATCTAATTAACATACGAGTATGGAAGTATGTTCAGTTTCTTTAAAGAGTCAGGGTATGAAAACTAAAATTAGATACCATTACTTTTATCTATTAAACATTTTTAAAAGAAAATTTTGGTTTGGTGCCATTTTGGCAAAATGGGCAGAGTCATCCCTGGCTGGTGGATGCATAAATTAATGTAACTATGGCACTTTGTCAATGTGTATCAAAAGTGTTGTACATAGTACAGGTCCTGTAATTTCATTCTACAAGATAGACAAGGGTTTGTATACATGAATGTTTGTCATGTATGTAAAGGGCAAAAACTAGAAATTATGCAAATGCCCAACAATAGGAAAATTGGTCACATAATGGATGAAGTAAACACACACACACACACCACACACCCCACAGAGACTATGAGCTTAATTTTGTTCTTACAAAGAAAATGTATTTTCTCTCTTTTGCCTCTCTCTCTCTTTTTTTTTTTTTTTTTTTTGAGTTGGAATCTCACCAGGCTGGAGTGCAGCGGCACATTCACGGCCACCCCAGCAATAACCTGCTGGGTTCCAGAGATCCTTCTGCCTCAGCCTTCCAAGTAGCTGGAACTACAGGTGTGTGCTACTACGCCTGGCTAATTTTTGATTTATTGTAGAGACGAGGTCTCGCCAAGTTTCCCAGGCTGGTCTTGAACTCGCAGGCTCAGGCAATCCACTCACCTTGGTCTCCCAAAGTGCTGGGATTATAGACTGAGCCAGCGAGCCCAGTTTACCTCTCTTTATATACACGCAAGGAACAAAAGACTGGCAAGGAATGCACCAAAAGGTAGCTTACCTCAGGATGGTGGGATTATGGGCTATTTTTATTTATTCATTTAAATTTTTTCTACAATTAATTTCAGTTTTGTCTCATAATAAAAAAGTTAAATAAAAAATGTTATTTTAAAAAAATCTGTAAAGTATTCTTGCCAGAAAATGAATACAATCAAGACTTGAGCCCTCACTTCCACTTTGCATGAGAGAGAAACAAGTTAAATAACACCACAAAGAAACAATCTGACAAACTGCAGAAGGTCGGATATTCTACAAAAACTGATTTTTTCAAGTCAGTATAATAAGGAACAAAAAGGTCCGGGAAGCATTCTGGATTGACACAGACTAAAGCAGCATAGCAGTCTCATGGAATGCCCAGACCTTGATTGGGTGTTGACTCAGAACCAGGTCTGAAAGACATTGCAGGGGCAGCTGGAGAAAGTCCAATATGGATTTGTGTCTTGATCTCTTGGCCCCACATTGTACTGGCCGGCTTGCAACTACCCTGGATGGACAGACTGAAACAAGCTACTTCGTTTTGTTTCTAAATCTCAACACAATAATGATAAAGTAAAAGCTGTGTCCAGGAGGGATGCATACTTTAGATAAAGATTAACTTTGCTGACTTTGTCTTTTCAGAAACCCAGATCCCTCAAACATGACCAGTATCTGCCCACTGTAATCATAAAGCAGACTCCCTCTCTTCCTCAAGGTCTACAAATCATCCACCTGGTGGGGCATCTGTGCTTCTGGCCTTGATGTATACTTAGTAAATTTACTGTGACTGGTCTCCAGTCCACCACCTGGAGTCATGAGATACCAGGACTTGATGATGCCAAGACACAAGACTTGTGATTTCTGTTATCTACACCAAAAAGTGCAACTTTAAACAATCTCCTTGATCCAAATTTCGCTCTAGGAGCTTTAAATATACCGTTCCCCAGGCTTCAGTGCCACACTCATCTTAGAGTGCCAGTCTTCTTCCCGTCTGTGGGAAGTGATCTTTTCTTAAATAAATCTTTTCTTCCTTTATCTCTTGGTATGTTGCAAATCTTTGCGTTACTTGGATCTCTGGTTACCAGCGAGCACCTCTGGCACACCAGGTCCAGAGGTGCTGTGCCCTTTCCATCTTCTGACCCTAACATACCTGATTTGCAAAGGTCCCACCACCAGACTTGGTGTGTATTAGACACACCCAGAGAAACTATCATGGTATGTTCCCGAACCTTAAGAGGGGTTCTGCACAACTTTATTTTTACCTATTTACTTCTTTTTTGGAAGAAATGTCTTCTTTTGGGGTAATATTTATTTATTTTAAATTTCAATAGCTTTGGGGGATACAAATAGTTTTTGGTTATATGGATGCATTGTACAGTAGTGAAGAAGTCAGGGCTTTTTTTTCCCCTCTCTCTTTTTTTTAAAGATGTAGGATACAATTCAGGGTTTGGTATACAAATGGTCATTGTACAGATAAAGTTTGGGCCTCACCTTGGTCCTCATTTCACCTAAGTCTGGGCTTTAAGTGTGTCCACCACCCCCACCTGTGCACATTGTACCTGATGGATGATGATTTTTCATCCTTCCAGTCCTTCCCATCCTCCCCCTTCTGCGTCTCCAATGTCCATTACACCATTCTCTATGCCTTTACAGATCCTTAGTTGAGTTCCCACTTATCAGTGAGAACATGTGGTGTTTGGTTTTCTGTTCCTACATTACTTCACTTAGGATGATGGTCTCCAGTTGCATCCAAAGTGCTGCAAAAGACATTATCTTATTCATTTTTTGTGGCTGAATAGTATTCCATGTATGTATACCACATTTTCATTATCCACTGATCAGTTGATGGGCATTTAGGTCGATTTCACATCGTTGCAATTGTGAATTTGCACAGCTTTAAAATGGCAAAGTTTTATTCTCCATTTTATAAAAAGTACCTATCAGAAAACTCTCTAAGATCAACCTAGATCTGCTAAAATTTCAATAGGCATCCGATTATTAAAAATTAATTTGTGGCTTATTGCACAGTAATTCTTCTCAAGACTCCCATGTGGTGGGAACAACATAAGGCACAGAGAATGGGTTGCAGGAAGGCAAAGGAGAAAGCCCAAGGACACATTCCATCCTCCCAACACCCCCCCCACCCACCAGGCACCCAACATCATCCAAGCCAATCCAAGGGAGGTTGGGGGTTTTAATTTCTTTCTTTATTCCTTTTTTTTTTTTTGAGTTGGAGTTTCACTCTGTCACTCAGGCTGGAGTGCAGTGGCAGGATCACGACTCACCACAGCCTTGACCTCTTGGGTTCAGGCAATCCTTCCGCCTCAGCCTCCCAAGAAGCTGAGACTACAGGCATGCGCCACCATGTCTCACTAATTTTTTCATTTTTTGGTAGCGATGAGGTCTTACTATGTTGCCTAGGCTGATCTTGAACTCCTGGGCTCAAGCAATTCTCTCACCTCAGCCTCCCAAAGTGCTAGTATTATAGGCATGAGCCACTGCACCTGGCTTTCCATTTCTAATTAACAAGAGACTCTTGGTTGAGGGCCCAGAATTTCTTCACAAGTGGTCAGTTTTACCTCATCGCTAAATTTTGTTATTTGATTCAAAAGCTTCTGAGGGCGGAGAGACAAAATATCAAATTGCTAATAATTATCCCTAAGATTTAGACAACGGCCTCTAATTTACAGAATTAACTGACAGACTTATCACATTTAAAAGACTCTAAATCTCCCAAGTAGGCCACTGTTCTTTTGGGGCTCAGACTGTCTCCTGGTTGAGGAGAATTTTCCCTAGTCTCCACTGTCCTCTTTGGTGCGGGAGTGCGGGAGAGTAGGGAACCCATGGATTCGTATGGTGGGAATAATAGGAATATGATGCCCATTTTACAGACTTTATAAAATGAAATCTAAAATATAAACTTACATTAACATATAAAATAATATGTATTAACATATTTTTACATATGCCGTACATAAAATATAGGAGATAGATACTCAAAGAGGTTTCCACTGCCAGCTTTCCACAAAATACCACCTAATACCACCTAAAAACCTGCAGAGCCAGCAAAGCTCGACTCATTGCTTTCTGCATCAGGGGAAGCCCTTGCCTCAGAGCAGGCAGTTCAAGGTACCATATTTATACAATTTGAGGGAATATGTTTTAAGGTGTGACTGGTTAGAATCAGACTAAAGTTCTTGGTGCAATAGTTGGGGCTTGGTCGACACAGAGTGGGAAATGTCTGAATGACCCTTAAGAGTAATCAGTCATTTGATAAGCCCAGCTGAACCATTTCACTGATCTGAGAAAGGGGCTTTTTAACCCGAGGAAGGTGAGTTGAGTGATAAATAAAAGTTCAGATACATGGATTTTCAGGAAGTTCATAAAACAAGTAAAGTTATTTGTAACTTTATCTTCCTGGGGAGGGATTTCCTGCAGAGAGTGGAGGGAAAATTTTAATGTGGACAGTCCTAGAACTTAATCCCATTAAGCCTGGGGCTGCAGGAGCCTTCCTTCTCAGGGAGCAGTGAGGTGCAAAGTCCCTCTGTGGGAAGCTGGGTGTGCCCTGGAACTTGACCTCAGTCTTCTGGTCCCAAGCTCCTGCCCTTTCCCTCATACTGCAATGCCAGTCTTCATTACAATGGTGCTGAGCTCATCCTGCTCTCATTTTGCTACAAGACTCCACCAATAGAGCTCTGATAGAGTTCAAGCAGGCGCTGCACCAGGTACCAGTTCATGACCACGGTGGCTCCATGATCAGTATTGGGGTAAAGGCACAGGAAGGGTTGCAGGGGACAGGGCTGTGGCCCTGGATTGAGCGAGCCTCAGGGATCATGTACCAGGTTAAATAGTGTTCTCCCCAAACTCAGGTCCCCTTGGACCTTATTTGGAAATAGGGTCTTTGTAGATGTAATTAGTTAAGATGAGGTTGTACGGGATTAGGGAGAACTCAAAATTCAACAACTAATGTCCTCCCAAGAAGGCCATGTGAAGACCCAGTGGGAAGAAGGCATTATGTGTGGCATAATGACAGAGGCAGAGGCTGGCTATAAACCAAGGAACACCAAGGATTTTGGGCAACCATGAGAAGCCAGAAAAGGCCAGGAAGAATTCCCTCCTAGAAGCTTCATAGGGGGCAAGAACACCTGGATTTCAGACTTCTGGCCTCCAGAACTGTGAGAAAATGAACTTCTGTGGTTTTAAGCCCCCAGTTTGTGGCAACCACAGGAAACTAACACAGATGCTCAGTGAACTGTTCTGCTGAGTATAGCATACCTCCAGGATTGTTACCCTGAGTGGGAACCACAGTGCCCTGGGTGGGATGTGCAACCTCCCACTGGGGGTGGTGGGGAGTCTAATTGCAAAGGGATGGTGTCTATACCACAGCCTTTTCTGGCAGTCTGCCAACTTTCAAGAAAGGACTCTTAAAAAATGTCCCCAACCAAACCAATTCTGGAAAAGTGTCAAAACACAACACAGCTCCCTACTGAGTCTTCAATTTTCCCCTCCAGAGGGGACAGCCTCACGTCCTACCAGTGCTACAAAGGAAACAGAACAATCTGATGCTGTTCTGGGGACAGAATGCGTAGAAGGGCAGGCAGGGTTTATGGTCCTCTCTCCTGGTGGGTGAGCACAATCATAGCCACAGGGCTTACCATAAGGACGGGAGTACTTAGAAACCTAGGCCACTTCAGGACCTCCCAGCACTCAGGCCTGCACTGGGGTTCCGAGTTAATCCCCCAGCATATTACTGAAAATGGCTTCGTCAATAATAATCTGGCAAACAATGATCAGGCATTCATGTGAGGATGCTGCAGTGACTCCTGTTGGAAATCAAGATGAAGGACAGGAGGTCCTACCTCCAGGAAGCCATCCATTACAAATATTAGCTAGAGTTTGAATGCTTCAGTGTCCAAAGTGAATCCTTATACATCCTCTCCTCAGCCTTCTCAGTCTTGTTGATGAGAAGCCTGAGGCTCAAAGACGCTGAGAGGTTTGCCCTGACTTCGAGCCCACAGAGAATCTCACCCACAAGTGGAGAGCTGGAACCAGAGTTCCTTCCTCTGGAGACACATGACATACACACATTAGCAGGGAGGAATGGTGGCGGCAGGAGGCAGTTGAAACCCAGAACCAAAGTTCCACATTGATCCTTGGGTGGGAGGAGGAGCCTATTGAACATCCCCTATAGCTGATACCATCATTTTGGGAGGCTGAGGTGAATGGATTACCTGAGCCCGTGGGTTCGAAACCAGCCTGGACAACTTGGTGAGACCTCACCTCTACAATAAATCAAAAATTATCCGGGCATGGTAGTGTGCTGGTAGTTCTGGCTACTTGGAAGGTTGAGGTAGAAGGATTGCAAGAGCCCAACAGATCGACGCTGGGGTGGCTGTGAGTAGCCTGGGTGACAGAATGAGACTCCAACTCAAAAAAAAAAAAATTAGGAGTAATTAACATGTAATAAATTTGACCCTTTGAAGTTTACAGTTTTGTGAGTTTTAACAGATGCATTGTCATGTAACCATCCCTACAATCAAGATACAGAATAGTTTTATCACCCTGAAATACTCTCGAGGGACACTTTTGAATGCAGTTCCAGCGATATGTTTTAGGTTTCAAACCCTAATCCCTCCAATTCTCTGCCCAATCAAAGAAGTGTTTCTGAAGTATTTCTGACCCAGGCAACTTTCCTGATAGTTGGAGGCGACAATTCCTCCAACAGTTCAGCTCTGCCTCATTAGTGTCTCTGTTGAAAGAGTCAGGTTGCTAATGTCACTTTTCTTGCTCCTCCTGAGACCAATTTTCTGGACCTGAATAGCACCCACAGTCAATACCTCCTAAGATTGCAAAAGTATTCTGTGGGAGAAAAAAAAAAAATCACTTGTTTCCCAAAACAATCATAAGCACTTTCCTCATACAGCTGTTCTCAGCTCCTGAAAAAATCATTTAATTGGTTTGGAGGTCATAGGATGCTCTTCCAATTAGGGTCTCGTCATGCCAGCTGCCATCTGCACTGGGGACAGTCAGACCGGACTTTGTAAGACAAACAGGTCCATCTGAGAGGCAGCAATAACCCTTTAGCCACCATTTGGCTCCTTTCAGAGGTGGTCCGTCCTGAAATCTAGAGCTTATCTTCACCTCCAGGTCTGTTGTTTGGGACAGAGTGGAATAAACACAACAAGACTTTTCAACTCAGCCACTTTCCCTTTTCCAGAGCAGCCGCCTTAAGGACAGAATGGGGTTGGCAGGGTAAGGAGACCCTTCTGGGTCTTATCTTTCAGACCTCGTAGAAGGACGAACGCCCACCATGGGCTTGCTGACACATCGACTCCATCAGCCCCTCCTCTACAGTGCTCATACCACATTAATTCTGTCTCAGTTTCAATGCCAGAGAGGGGACCCGATGACAAGCTAAGTGTCAGGAACACCACGAGCAGGGAGCAGTGCATATGTGGGAGTATATTTAACAAAATGTTCCCATGTAGGGAGTACTTACAAGAAAACGGAGAGGCGGGGGAGGGGGTGGCTACTTAGGCCAAATGGTGAAGTCAAAGAAAACTCAGTTTCTGTGATTCCTCCTCCACAAATCCCACCTGGAATCAGGCCTCTAAATGTCTAAAGGAACATCTGCTGTGCTCCCAGGGCCCCCGAGGATCAGCTCCCTTCTGGGCCCTAGAGTGACTCCAGTCCAGGCAAATCCTCCCAGACAGACCAAGGCTGTGGGTCTGCAGGTGGGTTCAGTGGCTAACTCTATACAGGAGAGGACTTATTTAGACCCCTACCCTAACCCCAACATACTTGTTTGTCATGGGGTGGGGAAGAGGATCCATTGTAACCTCCTCCCCTGCCCTGACCCAGGCTTGACCTGGACTATGGCAGAACCCCTGGGCATTGCAGCCTCATGACCACCCTCTTTGCAGATGAAACCTACACACACTCTCATGAGGTCTGGAACTACCTAATTAACTCTTGAGGCAGAGAATCCTCGAGTCAGATGCAAATAATAAAGGGGAAGCATTGACCAGAGTCTTTGTTGCAGTTTAGGACTGAATAATTCTGGCTGACTTTGGGGAATAGGTGCTATTTCTAGTTGTCTAGTAACTAACTTTGAGTTAATTTAAGCAGAGGGGATGAATTCAGGGCTCAGGATTGGCTAGTTTACATATGAAAGGCATGCTCCAAGAAACTCTTTGCTATCTCTAAGACTTGGCTAGCCCTAGGAGGGGCAATCTCTCCCCAGTCAGCAGTCAGAAAAGCTAGAGCATCAAGGATACAGAAAATAAGAAAATATACTTAATACAATTGGCTCTGTGATAAATGAATGCCAAGCAGACAAATTCAGAGTCGAAGAAAACAGTTAAAGCAGAGATCTGCTTCCCTTTTCTCTGTCTCTCCAGTCACCTCTCTTCCAGGGGCCCCGAAGGTCAGGAAACTCATTCTTCTCTGGTTCCTCTGTTAGTCCCACAGAAACCTTTCAGCCATGTTAAGACCAATTGTTTTTCAAACCCCAATCTTGTCAAGATCTTGAATGGTTTCCCTTCTGAGCTAGAGTATAAGAGAGAAGCTCTCAACTCATTTCCCCCATGCCCTGCCAGGGTTCCTTAGCTGCAAATGGCTCAAACTCTTCAGAAAAGGCATGACAAAGAAGTCATAGGGTGGCATAGCCTGCCAAGAGAATGCTGGACATTCTGAACCAGCCAGAAGCTACTGCCAACCTGTGGCATCACTTCATCCCCACTGGTGTGTCTGGCTCACAATTCTTAATCCACACCCCTTGGCCACAATGTACTGGAGATGTTTTCTTCTGGCTCATGAGAACCCATTGTGTGCATCTCTTCCCAACTTTATTTAATGGTATCATGTTGATAGCTTGAAATGAGCCATGTAGGAGTATTTACACCACAATAATCAGAAGATACTACAACCCAGAGCCACTACTCTGGGGATCTGAGGAATGCTTGGATGCTAACTCTCCTCACTGATAAAATTTGAGAGGGGGAGAACTGGAAGAAAGAGGTTTGCTTCCGAATTCAAAATTCAGGGAGTCAGAACCTGATGTTTCTGGCATGTCTGCTCACCCTTTAGTTTCCACAGTTCATATTTATAAGCCCAGGTTTGCTGGTTGCTATAGATTAATGTAAAACTACATAAGTGACAGAACATTATACAGAATCTTAGTTACAGTTGCAACTTGTCAATAATGACATTTATTTTTATTTATTTATTTTTTTAGATTAGAGAATATAGTTTATTTAGAAAGTAAATTAGAGAGAGAGAGAGAGGTAATTCACCTCCCCAAGGTAGGGAAGGGGACCAAAGTTAAGAAAACATGGCCAGGCCATAGCTCAGAGAACACATGGCCGTATCATAACTTAGCAAGGCAATGGCAAAATGGTTGCTCGTGGTTGAGTCCTTTTAACCATTTCCCTTGGATGGGGGAAGGTCATGACACTTATAGCTCACATTTTCTTGGTCCCAGTTGCTGGGGGGTATCCTACAATTTCACTTATTAGTAACTCCAGGCAGAGGAGTCAATCAAGCTGACCACAGAACAAGGGATTTAACAGAGCCTATTACAAAGTAAGACATTATTCATTATAGTATATAATTAATCAGTAGTTATAACAAGAAGACAGGGTACACAAATTACAAAACATACGGTTACATGGTTACTATAACTCTTTTAGTCTGTGACTGCTATAAAAAGCAAATAATGATTCATTTCTATCAGTTGAATAAGCATAGCTCACAGGGGAGTTAGGGATTCCTTGAAGTGGCTGGCGAGGCATGTATAGGAGAAAAAAGAAAACACCCTCCTCTGCTAGCTCTCAGGAATGTAAGTACGTTCAGGGCTACTTGTTTCTACCTCTCTTCAAGGGGTTATGGCAGTATGAACAATAGTGGGTTTCTGTGTCACTCTCTCCAGAGCTGGTTGTTAAATATATACCAGCCCATTCCTGCCTTGAGGCCAGGTTTTTCATATTAACAAGTCAGCACCACATCCTCTCTCCAAAAAAAAGATCAATAGGGACTCCCCTCTCTTCAAATACGCCGTAGTACTGTTATAGCCAAACCACCAGAAAGGAGAATCACCAGCACACCGGGTTCGAATTTTGAGTCCTTTAATAGCATGCAGTCAAGAGCAGGCTCATGCCAAGAAAGCTCTTGACACTGAGTGGAATCAGCAAGACGCTTATAAAGGCAAAAATCTGCAAGCGGGCTACATAGCAGGGGGAGAGGGTACAAGAAACTAAAAACAAAAGGAACAGTCTCTTGGATTTCAGTTAACAAGGCATACAATTACATGGAACTTGTGGCTAGGGAGTTTTCAAATGGTCAGCAAGAACAGTCAGCGTGAACAGCTCAGGGGAACAAGGCTGTGGGTCTGTGGTCATGGGAACGTTACAACAATTGGACGTACACACTGGGGGGGGTCATTTTTAGGTCAGGCAAGATGTGGCTAAGATGGAGGATTTTAACAAAATGGAGTTACTTATGTCAAGCAAGTCACTGCAATTATTTCACATATGTCATTAGCTATTTCAGTACAGAAACCCTAACCTTTCCACAGATGCACTTCATAGTCAACCCTAAGTTTTCTTTTTTTCCTAGCTGACTTACTTTGGATAAGTCCCGGGGACTCTGTGGCCCTCTGTTCCTTCATTCATGAAACAATACTATTGTGTAGGAAGGTGTCCTGTAACTGAACTTTTTTTTTTTTTTTGAGTTGGAGTCTCACTCCGTCACCCAGACTGGAGTGCAATGGCCGCTCCCGGCCACCGCCGCCTTGACCTGCTGGGCTCCGGCGATCCTTCTGCCTCAGCCTTCCAAGTAGCTGGAACTACAGGCATGCGCTACCATGCCCGGCTGATTTTTTGATTTATTGTAGAGATGAGGTCTCATTGCCCAGGCAGGTCTCGAACCCGCGAGCTCAGGCAATCCACTCACCTCAGCCTCCCAAGGTGCGGATTACAGGCTGAGCCACCACCCGGCTAGGGCTGCATTTCAAAGACAAGTGTGACCAGTTTAGCATGGACATCTGCATTCCATGGCTGTAAGAAAGGCCTTCAACAGTACTGACATCTGCATTTGAAGACCAGATGACTAACAACACAAACTCCCAAAACCACTTCTTGGCTCCCAATCCAAAACTCCCTAAAATTGCTTCTCAAAGCCCAATGAGTCAAGACTGGGGTTTTATAAGTGACCTACAAGAGAGCAAAGGCCACTGGTTTTTCTCTATAAAGCCACTCCCCCCCCTTTTCTTTTCTTTAATAAACTTTTAACCATCAGCAGCTCGTCTCTTCCTTCTCAGCATAGTTACAGCTCAGACTTTGAGAATAGCCTGGGCAACATAGAAGACTTCATCTCTACAAAAAAAAAAAAAAAAAAA
>NW_007258402.1:796224-800452 GCF_000164805.1 Carlito syrichta
TCAGGCAATCCACTCACCTCAGCCTCCCAAAGGCGCGGGATTACAGGCTGAGCCACCGAGACCGGCAAGAACTGAACTTTTTAGAGTGAGCCTATGTAACTATAATTAGTGACTTATGGACAAAGTGTTGAATCTATGCTTCTCTCATTACACAGGAGAAACAACATTTGTCTTCCACAATACTAGCTCTCCAGACAGGGTTCCACTCTGTGGACACTGTATCTAACTCATAGCAAGGGAGGGACAGTGGGAGTGGTCTTCCCTGGGAATAGGCAATAAGGGAATACATTGTCTGTAGAGAAATAAAAAAATAAGACTAAAAGTTAGTCTGCCTTTTAGAAATCACGTGTCAATAAATCTAAAATTACTGGATGATAACATACTCTCCTTCAGGGTGGGAAGGGGGTGGGGCAAACTGCTCCCTCTCCCCCTCCCCTGGTAGGCCTCTCCTGGCGGCCACCTATTCTGGGTGTTCAGCAGTTAAGGAGAGAGTCAGTTACAGAGAGATTTTGGACATACAGTCAGAGCCCTCAAGTCTCTCACTGTTCTCACAAACACCCTGCTCTCTGGGGTTCTGGGAAGCTGCACAGTATTTTTTTGCATTGGAGTCTATGGTAGATTTCCAAAATAACTACCATATTTGCAGCTTGTCCCAGCGAGACATGGAGGCTATTTGTCCGCACCTTCAATCTGGTTTGGCCCATGACTGGCTTTGGCCAATCGAATGTGGCAGAAGTGATGATGTGTGAGTTCCAAGCCTGGGCCTCAAGAAGCCCTGCATGCCCTAAACTCCCCCTTGGAACTCTGCCACTACCATGTGCAGAAGCCCGGGTTAGCCTGCTGAAGGATCTTGTGGCCCAGTCTCTCCCCAACCCCGGGCAACAGCCAGCCGACGCCAGAGGAGTGAACAAGGCCACCCTACACTAACCACTTTCAAGCTGACCTGCCAGCTGACTGCAGCACATGAGTAAGTCAGGCTGAGATCAGCCATACCAGGTCTAGACCCATGGAACCATCCAGATGACCTATGGACTCAGAAAGCATAATAAATATTGAGCGTTTTACACTACCACATTTTGGAATAATTTTTTAATGCAACAAAAGTTAACAGACACCGTGTCTTTTTGCTTGACACAGTCTCTGTTTCTTTCCTCATGTCTGCATGATGGAATTCCATCTCCCCAAGGCCTGGACTAAAAGCCACTTCCTTCATACAGTCTTCTCAGAGTTCCCATATTAATGGGAATTAATATCTTCTTCCCATAGCACTTGGATCCTCTATCTCTGTGTTTACTGTAATTTGCTTTGCCTTGCATGTATTCTTACACAAGCCCTCTGTGAGGTATCACATCTACATCATCATTGCAACCTCTCAAGTATCTCAGAAGCAGTAACCCTGCAGTTCTCAACTTTAACGAACAGAAAAATTACCCGGGAAGCTGGCTAGTTATGCAGAGTCCCAGCCCACTGCCAGAGATTCTGATTCATGAATTCTGGGCTGGAGCCCAGAAATCTGAATGCTTTACAAGTACTCCATGAGATACAGGTGCAGGTAGTATGTGAACCACACTTAGACCAACACCACAGCGTGGAGATGTCCATGAAGTAAATGTAGGGGAACTTTGAGGCAGATAACTCATCCAGCAACACAGCTGGAGAGTGATAAAGCCGGGTCTCGACCCAGTTCCAGACAGCCTTGCACATTCTCTGCGTGTGCCATCTGGGAAGGAGAACATACCATGTGGATCATGGGTATAGCTTCACATTCTAAGGGTGTCCCAGTGGCCAATATGGGCTTGCTTTCTGTAAAAAAACCCAAATGATTTCAGGAAAACGTGTGTGTGTACACACACCTTTAAACAGCTATTTCTTGGAGAGTCTGAGCCAGTAGATGACCTTTCTACTATTCATTAAACTTCTCTGGGGCACTGGGAAGGAGGTGTTGGACTAATTACTTGTTGTTGCCAGTATCATCTCAGATGAAGAATCAGCCTCCTACCTGAACACCAAGAAATACAGACAGTTCAAGGCCCGAGTCTGCCTTCCCCTCCACAAGTTCCAGTCAAAGTAGCTTTGATGAGCATCCAGGTGTGAAAATTAATGAAGACCACCCAAATGAGAACAAATAAAGGCTATAGCTAATGAGTCAGCGACCACAGTTTGCACTTCGCAGAGACTTCAAGACAGGCAGGGGAGTAAGAAGCTTGTTACGGGGAAAAAAAGGAAAGGATCCAGGTGTGCATTGATTGTAGGCTTCTGGCCTGGGGTGGGATTGTGTGGGTGTGCAGTGAGTGGGCTAATCCGAAGTGGGACATCCTGTGTGATTGATAGGGGAGCTTATTTGGCTTTCCTCGGGTGGCCCTAAGATGGGAGAGGGACACACATTAGAGAAGCTGGCAGTGATTGGTTAAGTCCCACCTGTTTTGGGCTGATTGTTAATAGGGGTTGTGGTTTGGCTTCCTCAACAGGCAGTTGCAGTCTGTGGGTCGAAGTTCTATTTTTATATACAGTCTATCCATTCTTTGTTCAGATGTTCAGTCTCTCACATGGAATTCAATTCCCAGAGCATTCCTCTTCAGCTATTCAGCCCTGTCCTTACTTCTCTTAGAACAATCCGCTATCACAGTTCCAATGGCGTATGAAATATGCCCCTGCCCTTCCTCCGCCCCTAGCCGCCCCCAGCTCCTGGCATCCAGAGGAGACAGCTGAGTGAAGCACAAGCAAAATTGCCTCCTCTTTGGGGACTCTGAAATGGAGCTCTGCTCCCATTCATGTCCCCATCCATCATCGGAAACATCTGTGGAGGAGAATCCACCTTCTGAGTCACCAAGAACCTGTGTCACCACCACCCACCCTCATTTCCTTCAATACTGTTCAGACATATGAGCAGTCAATGGCTTTTGAGTTTTACTCCGGGGCCTCTGAGAAGGGAAATTTTGCACGAGGGGACTCCTGACATCACTACAGTGCGTTAGACAGATTTCCAAGGAACATTCCACCCTCCCACTTCTTTTGGGGGGCAATCCTTCATTTTGTTCACGCAGAGAACCTGGGAGTCATCCTTCAGCTGCCCGCTTGCCTCCCATGTGTAGTTCAGTCTTTTCCCAAGTCCTATAGATTCTGCCTCCAAAATCTTTCTTGATTCTGTCCGACTCCCAATTCTCTTATCCCCACCACTCCCATTCTAATCCAAGTCTGCAACTATCTCACCTGACCTTATTGCAATTTGCTTTGTCTTGGGCGTATTTATACACAAGCCCTCCGTGAGGCGGGTATCAGGTCTAGATCATCCTTGCAATCTCACAAGTGCCTACAATGCAGTAACCCTGAGTTTCCCAACTTTAACAAACAGAAAAATCACTTGGGGAGCTGGCTAGTCATACAGAGTCCCAGCTCTCTACTGACTTCGTAAAAACTCTCTACTTGAGTGTCCTTAGTTAATTTAAATAAGCCAAAGCTACCGAACTCTGTCTAAACAAGAATTACAAAGCGGGTATATTTTCCTTATAAGGAAGGAAGACAGGAGGGTTCATGCTCTCCTCTGGGCTTAAGAAAGAAACCTCACAAATACTACTGTTTTTAGAAAATAAGAATGTTATTTTAACTTTTATCTACCAGCACAATCTATTAGAACTATAGACACTTTACAGGTTACAGTCATAGTTATAGGACCTAGCCACCATCTCCAAAATCCAGGTGTCTTAATCCTGGCCTTATAAGAAAGAGCATTTTTAAAGACTGTTTTAGAATGTGGACTAGCATCTGCTTTTCTGCAGCTACAGGGAAGGAAGTGACATTTTCTTTTTTATTGGGATGAGAGTCTTTTCACCAGCAGTTAGAAGGGCCTGCAGTTTCAAAATCAAGCACTAGAATTTGATTAGTAAATATCAAGAAGCAAAAGGTTGCCTAAGTAACTCAACAGTCGTGGAAAACAAATGGCAGAAAGAGAAGATGCCAAATGGAATATAGTACAGGTTGTGAAATGTTGCCTCTGCCCCCTGTTATCCATTCCCCGCTACCTGGCTCCACTCAGCAGCCAGAGAGTCTTGTGGACATGACTGCCATCCTCCTCTGCTTAAATCACAGCACTTGACTGTGAGACCCATTGCTTGCTGAGTGAATGCTCAACCCTTCTGGGGATGGTAAGATCCTGTACCTCGGCCTCCTGCCCCTTCAGCTGAGTTTCCTATCCCTGTCCCTCTCATATACTCTTCCTCCCTCCCTCCCT
>NW_007258402.1:800472-822877 GCF_000164805.1 Carlito syrichta
CCCTCCCTTCTCCTCCCCTCCTCTCACCTCCGCTTCCCCTCCCCTTCCCTTCCCTCCCCTTTTTTCTTTCTCTTTTTTGAGTTGAGGTCTCACTCTGTCACTCAGGCTAAGGTCTCATTCTGTCACTGCAGCCTCCAACTCCTAGACTCAAACAATCCTTCTAACAGTCTCTCGAGTAGCTGGGACTACAGGTGTGCACCACCATGCTTGGCCAATTTTTTGTAGACAGGTCTGGCCATGTTGCCCGGGCTAGTCTCAAACTCCTGGCCTTAAGCAATTCTCCTGCCTCTGCCTCCCAAAGTGCTGGGACTACAGGTGTGCGTCACTGCTCCTGGCCTATTATATCCTTTCATGGCATCCTAAACTGTTCTTTTATCACACTTGTCACAATTTAGCATATATTTTTTTTTGTTTCTTTGTTTTATATCTGCCTCCCTTCCAGGGCATAAAGTCCATGAAGGCAGGAGCACAATCTGATTATTTTCAAAGTTATATCATCATCCATAACACTTAATTAAAAAAAAAAAGCAGTTAACATGTACTAAATGCTTATAATGTACCTGGTTCCATTTTGAATGCTTTAAGGTTATCAACACACTTAACAAGTATTTATTGAGCAAAGATTTCACACCAGGCATGGAAATAGGTACTGGGGATATAGCAGTGAACAAAACAGACAAAAATCCCTGCCCTCATGGAGCTGACATTCTAGTGGGGGAGACACACTGAACAGGATAAATAAGTAAATGATATGGTACATTACAAGGTGATAAGTGCTAAAGAAAAGATAATGCAAGGAATGGGGTAGAGCAAGCTTATGAGATACATATTTTTTCTGTTTTCATAGATGAGAAAACTGAGGTAGAGAGAAGAAAGGAACTTGTTCAGAATCTGATCCCTTAGTTATTAAGTGGCAGATTCAAGATTTAAACCCAGGTTCTGACACCACACGCCTAACTATTATATTACCCTGCTCCCAAAATAGGAATTCTATAAAGCTTGATAGAGGAAAGAATTAAAGAATGAATCCAGGGGTTACCTGTGCTATTCAGGTAACCTGAGCTTTCACATTCGGAAGGACCTGTTGTGGTGTAGCGAAGTGGTTGTCCAAGCATGCTTCACAAGATCCTTTAGGGTCCATAGAAACCCTGTAGGAGCCACCGCAGAAAGGTGAGATCCGGCAGCTAAGGACACAGGGCTTCCTGGTCCTCTCCTGCCTTGAGCCATACTATCTAACATACTGGAGTTCCAGGTGACTTGCCTTTTGAAGAAATAATTTTTAAAAGTTGAAAACTGTTCTAGAAAAAAAGTATAATTGATGTAACCAGCATTTTCAAAGTCTCATTCAATGTTAGAGCAACAGTAGATGCAGCTAGTTAATCCTTCGTTCTACTGAGGTAGAAATTGAGGTTGTAAACAGTGACACAACTTACCCAGAGTCATATAAACAGTGACAGTCAGCCCTAGGACTTCTGTCTCCAATTCAGTGCCCTTTCCTCCGTGTCACTGCTGTTGACAGACCATTAGGTAACAGAGAGGAGGGTAGGGCTGGCACTGACTCAACTGAAGCTTCTGTAAAGTCAGCTTGTCCAGTGTGGCACCAGGAAATGATCAGCAATCCCATTTCCTCTTCCTGGGCATGCGGCTAGGCTTCATTTCATTCCATGTAATGTATTCCTTACAGTTGCATTTCCCAGCATCCCTTGAGATTATGTATGACCCTGTGGTTGAGTTCTTGCCAAGAGTAGAAATGACAAGCATCACTTTTGGGCCTGAAAGAACTCTCCAAAATGATGGGTTGTGATTGCATCAGAGCCTACCAGGGGAAAAAAAACAAACAACAAAAACAGTAAACAGTAAGAAACAGTAAACTATCGTGGTTAATGGCTAGGCTTTGGAGTTGGACAGAACTAAGTTAGTTCATGCTTTATCATTTATAAAACTCAGTGACTTTGACAAGTGTTTTAACTTCTTTGAGCTTCAATTTCCTCAAGAAGATACTAACAACTCCATAGGAAAAAAATCAATGCATACAGTATTAATGAAGACTTTTGGTTGCAAACAACAGAATCTATTCTAGCTAAGGGATTTATTAAGGAGAACAGAAAACTAACAGAAATTGAATCCAAGTTGGGCTTCCAGGAACAGCTGCCAAAACCACACTGCAGAACTGGGCCACCAAAAGAACTAGTTACTCCTCTGTCTGGCTGGGAAACGACAGAATCAGAACACTGCCACTATAGTTGCTGACACCAGAACCATGCCACTTCTCACCCAAGTTGTATCAGGAAAATGGATGCCTTGCACCCTACTTCACTGTTTAAGTTAGTCAGGCACAAATCAAAGTCTCACACAAGATCATCGGGGGCATGTCACCTATGTCACATCTGGAAGTTAGCTGTTGGAGGTGTGGAAGATGTCATAGCGTTCCAGTCTTTGCCATATTGGAAAGTACTTTAGAAGAGTATTGAGTGAGCCAGTATATCTGTGGAAATCTTATAATGCAGTCTATGGCACACAACAGTTGCGCAATATGTTTTAACTGGAGTTAGTATAACTTAGTTGTTAAGAACCAAAACTCAGAAGTCATGTTGTAGGTTCAAATCCCTCCGCTACCACTATCAGCTGTGTCACCCTAGCAACCTACTTCCAGTCTCTGTGGTTTAGCTTACACATCATAAAATTAGGCCTGTTTCCATTTGCTTGTCATAAAATAGGCTGATTATAATACATTAATTATAATTACATAAGCAAACATATAGGATTGCTGTGAGAAATAGAAGAGTTAACAAGTGACATGCTTACAGAAACACCTGGTCGTAGAACCTCAATTAACTCAATTAATTTTAGCTGCCACCAGCCTGCTGTTTGTCCTGGTCTTCATGGCTCCATGGAATAATTGTATTTACTAGAGGCCTCTGCAATAACACGTGAGTATGCAGACCTTTCAGGACAACTTTATTTCTCATTTGGGCATCTCCTTTGTTTCCCCAAATGCTACTTAGTCAAAGAACTTGAAGATGATAAGCAGTAACAGCCAGGCCCTCTGTCAATTGCTTTATTCATATTGCATTAGTTCTCACAATATCCCTTTGGAGATTGGTCTATCACCCCCAATTTACAGGTTAGGAAACTGAGATTCAGGGGTGTCATGTGAAATGCCAAAGGTCATATTGTTGTTTAGTGTTGGATTTGCGACCTGAAACCAGCTCTCTGCTCGTGGTTATAATACACTAACCCGCATTCTCTTTATTGCTTTTCCTGGTTCAAGTGAAGCAGAGCTGTATTCTTCTTATGGTTTGGTTCCTTGAATATTTACTCTGATGCTGAGCACAGCAATAAATAAGAAAGGGTTCCTAGAGGAACCTGCAGTCAATTAGGGAGACCTAGCATATAAACAGTTAAAACATGATCCATGCAATAAGAAGTATGTACAAGATAAGAACACAAAAGAACTGTCAGTTAACTAAGGCTCCAGATAAGTTTTCAGGAAGAAGAGGGCTAGCAGAGTTACAAATTCTAAAGGTGTGGGGCAGAAAGCAGAGCAGGAGGGAGAGTCACACACAGCAGAGAGGGCAGAAGGGAGACTCACATCATAAGAGAGAGTAGCATGTGTAAAGGCACTGAGGTGTGAGAAGCTGCAGGTGGTATTCAGGGAATAGCAGGGAGGGAGGTCTGTAATTTGGAAGTACAAGGTGTGATATGAGGAATGGCAGAAATTGGGCTGGCAAGGATCCTAAGAAGTACTGAAAAGCCACATGAAGGCAGTGGGGAGTCAGGGAAAAGCAAAAGGTTTAAGCAGCTGAAGGACAAGCTATGACTTGTGTTTTAGACCAATTGCTGCTTTAAGGACTGGCTGAATGCCAATCCCAGTACAAATGAAAACATGGAGCCCCTTGTTCACAAATCAGGAGGAAAGTAAGGTGAAAGGTATTAATATATACATTTTTTAAAAAATGCTTTATTACCTTAAAAATATTTCTTTAAAAATGCTTTATTACTTCTAACACATAATTTTGTTTTTCTATTCTCTATTTTATTTATTTCTACTCTAATTTTTATATTTTTCTTTTTGCTTGCTTTGCATTTTGTTTGCTTTTTTCCCTTAGTTTCCTAAGATAGAAGATTATGCTTTGATTTGAGCTCCTTCTTTTTTAATATAGGGATTTTCAACTATAAATTTCCCTCTAAGCACTGTTTTCCATACATTTTCATGTTTCCTGTTTTTGTATTTTATTTATATTTGCTTATTTTTTTAGAGACAGGGTCTTGCTCTGCCTCCCAGGCTGGAATATAATGGTGTAATCATAGCTCACTGTAATCTTGAACTCCTGGGCTCGAGGAATCCCCTGCCTCAGCCTCCTGAGTAGCTGGGACTACAGGCACATGTCACCATACCTGACTTTTTTTTTTCTTTATATTTTTAGAGATGGGATCTTACTTTATGACCCAGGCTGGTCTTGAACTCCTGACCTCCACTGGTCCCCGCTTCAGCCTCCTGAGTAGCTGAGATTACAGGCACAATCCACTGCACCTGGTATGTTTTTGTACTCTTTAATATAAAATGTATTTTCTAATTTACCTTACAATTTTTCTTTGATCTCCTGGTTATTTAGGAATAAATTTGTAAATTTCCCAACTTTCCTTCTGTTACTGATTTCTAATTTGATACTATTGTGGTTGGAGAGTATACTTTGTATTATTTCATTCTTTTAATATATTGAGACTTATTTTATAGGTTAACATGTGATCTATCCTGGGAAATGTTCCATATGTGCTTGAGAACAATATATATTTTGGGTAGAGTGTTCTGTAGATGTCTGCTAGATCTAGTTGCTTATAGTGTTGTTCAAGTCTTATATACTCTCATTGATTGTCTGGTTAGCTGTTTTAGCCATTATTGCAAGTGGAGTATTGAAGTTTCCAAATATTATTGAATGTTTTGTTTCTCACTTCAATTCTATTAATTTTTGCCTCGAGTATTTTAGGACTCTGTTGTTAGGTGCATATATGTTCATAATTGCTATGTCTTTCTGATGGGCTGCCCCTTTTATATCACTGTGAAATGTCCCTATTTAACTCCAGTAACATTTTTGTTTTAGTCTATTTTGGCTGATATTTGTATAGCCATTTTTCTTATGGTTGCTGCTTGCATAACGTATCCCTTTCCATTCTTTTGCATAACAACATTTTGGTTAGCAATAAACTGCATCTATGGTGGTGTTTCCATAAGATTATAATGCAGCACATTTACTGTACCTTTTCTGTGTTTAGATACACAATTACACACCATTGTGTTACAATTGCCCACAGTGTTCAGTACAGTAACGTGCTGTACAAGTTTGTAGTCTAGGAGTAACAGGCTACACCATATACCTTGGTGTGTCGTAGGCTATACTACCTAGGTTTATGTAAGCACTCTATGATCTTCATACAATGAAATTATCTAATAACACATTTCTCAGAATGTCTTTGTCATTAAGTGATATATGACTGTACTTATGTGTCTCCAGTAGAGAACATATAGGTAAATTTTTAAAATAAAGCAATCTATCAATCTTGACTTTTGGTTGGATTGCTTGATCTATTCACATTTGTTGCTATTCTTAATAGGTTAGATTTATAATTTCAATTTTGACTTTGTTTTCTACATGTCTCATGTCTTTTTTGTTCCTCTGTTCCTTCTTTAGTGCCTTTTTGTGTGTGTGTAAGTCAGGGTCTCATTCTGTTATCCAGGCTTGGGTGCAGTGGCACGGTCATGGCTTAACATATCTTCCAACTCCTGGGCTCAGCAATCCTTCTGTCTCAGCCTCCCAAGAGCTGGGACTATAGGTGCATGCCACGACACAGGGCTAATTTTTTATTTTGTTTGTATTGACAAGGTCTCACTATGCTGCCCAGGCTGGTCTTAAACTCCTAGGCTCAAGCATTCCTCTCATTTCAGCTTTCCAAAATGCTGGGATTACAGGTGTGAGCCATCACACCTGACTCCTTAGTGCCTTCTTTGCATTAAGTGGATAATTTCTAGTGGATAACATTTTAATTCCTCTAATAATTTTTAAACAAGTTTTAAAAGTTATTTTATTAGTTGCTGTGTAGCTTACAACATACCTCTTAGCTTATTGGAATCTACTTCAGATGTAAGTAAATTCCAGCGATATGTAGAAACTTTATTCCTACATAGCTCTGTTTCCTCCCTACCCTTTTATGTGCTATTATAGTCACACATATACGTCTATATATGTTATGAACTTGACAATACATTGTTATAAGTATTATTTTATATAGTTTTATGCCTTTTAAAGAAGCTGAGCGAAAAAAGGAAAACAAATACACATTTGCAGTGTTTGTAATATTAATGTTCTTATTTACCATTTCTGGTTCTCTTAGTTTCCTGTGTTTTTGAGTTACCATTTGGTATCATTTATTTACTCCAATATACTTTCTTTCCCACCTGCCTCTTTGTATTGTCATTGTCAAATATATTATATTTCTATATGTAATAGACCCAACAATGCAGTTATATACACATTGTTTTATAGAATATGATGAGAAAGGGGAAATAAAACATACTGTCTTTTAGATGAAATATGAAATTACTTGCATAATTACCTTTACCAACATTCTTTTATTTTTGTATAAGTTTTAATTACTGTCTAGCATTGCTTGCTTTCAGTCTGAAGAACTGCTTTTAATAATTCTTGTAAGGAAGATTTGGTCACAGCAACAAATTATTTCAGTTTTTGTTTACCTGGGGATATTTTTTATTTTGCCTTTTCCCCTCTTCATTTTTAAAATATAGTTTTGCTGAGTATATGATTTTTGGTTGACAGTTTATTTTTCTTACAGCATTTTGAGTGTGTCACTCTACTGCCTTTGGCCTCTGTTTTTTCTGATTAGAACTCAGGTAATAATCTTATTGGTCTTCCCTTATACAAGAGGGAGGCTAAAAAAACCTGGAATTTGTTTATTAAAAATTGTGTATTTATTCTTACATGTTTAAATTTCAGTCATCTTCAAGGACTTTTTGTTTGATGCAAGACACTTTTTCCACTGCTCAAAACAGTTTTTGAACTCATCAATTTTGATGCCTTTAGTGCTTCTGCCATTTTGTTTGTTTGTTTGTTTTGCCTCTTTCACATGGGCAAAACGTTTCCCTTTGAGGACTTTTTTCATCTGAGGAAACAAAAAAAAAAGTCACTCAGAGTGGGATAGGGTGAGTAGGGAGGGTGGGGCACTGGGGTCATGCCCTTTTTGTCAAAAACTGATGAACATTCAGCACAGTATGGACAGGTGTGTTGTCCTGGTAGAAGAACCTGTCACCTGTTTACCACAACCCAGGACATTTCTCCCAAATATTGTGATGCAACCTCAAAACTTCCAGATAAAAACTTTATTTGATTGATCAAGAGGAACACATTCTGAGTGTTCTACAAGTGCCCACCCTTCAAAAGATAGTTCCAGCTTTTTTGGGATACCCCCCCTTATATATGAGTTCTTTTTTCTTACTGCATTCAAAATTTTCTCTTTTTCTTTCAGTGTTTGTGATGTGAATCCTCTTGTATTTATCCAACTTGGAGTTTGTTGAATTTCTTAGATATGTGTGTATATTAATGTTTTTCATCAAATTTGGGAAAGTTTCAGCCATTATTTCTGCAAATATTTTTTTCTCATCTTATCTTTCTTCTCTCCTTCTGGTATTTCCATTGCATATATATTGGTTCACTTAGTCATGTTCCACATGTTCCTGAAGTTCTGTTCATTTTTCTTTATTCTTTCTCTCTCTGATTTTTAGATTACATAATCTCTATCAATCTATATTCAAGTCCATTGATTCTTTCTTAAACCAGCTCAAATCTACTGTTATTTCTGTTAGTGGATTTTTAAATTTAGGTTATTGTACTTTCAGTCTAAAGTTTTCATTAGTTCTTCTAAAAATGCTTTCTATCTCTTTGTTGATGTTATCATTTGAGGAGACATTTTCATCATACTTCCCCTTAATTCTTTAAACACGGGTGAGTTTCTCTTTTTTAGATATTTGAATACATTTATAATAGCTGCTTTGAAATTTTTATATGTTAAGTTCAACATCTGGGCCCCCTCAAAGACATTTCTAGTGCCTGCATTTAATGCCTTGCATATAGCTCACACTTTTCCCTGTTTCTCTGAATGTGTATTAATTATTTGTTTAAAACTAGACATTTTAGAAAGTATGACAACTCTAAATGCTGATTTCCTTCTCTCTCTCATGGCTTTTTACTGTTCACTTGTTTATTTGTTTAGTGACTTGGCTGCACTGGCTCAGTGAAGTCTACATCCCCTGAAGTGAGCAGACTTTGATACTATACTTTAAAAGGCACAGCCTTGGGCATGCACATAGTCTTCTTGATTACCAGAAATGACTGTGGTTTTTGCTGATCTCTTTTTGATTGTTTCTTTTTCTGACCCCTCCATTAAACTTATGGTTGGTCTGTATCTATTGGTATCACACTCAGTTGTTAGCCTCTACAAATTGCAAGCCAGTTACTCTATTGTTTTCAAGGATGCCCCAGAGCATAATTCATTCTACAGTCTGATCCAATTGAAGTTAGGCCCCTTAGCAGGGAAAGAATATTGCTTGTCTTTGGAAATTGCCTCAACCTTTCATTGGAAAGAACCTCTGCCCTATAGAGCTGGGGGTGGTGTGATCATTGGGGAATTCATTCTTCACCAGATTCCCAGGTCCTCACTATAGTGCAGAAACTGATACTGACACTCACCTGCTGCCACACTCAGTATGGATCTTCTGCAACCCAGAGTCAGGGAGAATGGAATCTGCCAATGTTCATTGGCTCTCAAATTTACTCAGAATAGGCCTCTGTCCTAGGAAGCTGGGGTGTGTGAAAGTTACAATTCGTCAACTCTGCCCACTTAAACAGGTCTTCTGCAACACAGCTGCACAGTGAAAGGGAGAATGTAGTCTTTACCAGCTGCTCCACCCAGATCTTTCTACATAGCAAGAGTTGTGGGTGAAATAATGGGCAATACCCAGCTGCTACCATTCATGCTACACAGACTTTCCATAGTACAGACATGTGGGAAATGAGATCCATTAATGCTCACCAGCTGAAAAAATATCACCTGGAATAGCTTTTTCATTCCAGGGAACTGGATGAAATGGGAATTGCCACTTGGATGCAGAATCTGATTAAATAGTTCTGTAGATGCCACTGCAGAACTGTGGGTGCACGGATACAGTCCCTAGCTTCAATGTCCTGGCCTCCTACACTCTTATTGAGTTTCCACATTTTTTTGGATAAATGCTTCTTAACTTGTTGTTAGCCCTTTGTTCAATCTCTGAAGACTTTGAATGATTGTTTTTGCTACTTATAGCAAGGTTAATAGGTATTTCTTCAGACAACAGGTTTCCCCAAGTTCTTTGTACCATATTTCCAGAAGTCCTCCCTAAAATGTTTTAATATCTGGGAGTGCAAAATTCCTCTCATTTTTTATTATTTTCTTTCTTTTAAACTACTTCCACCTTTTTTTTTTTTTTTACTCAAGAGGCTTTTAGAATCATTTTGTCAAGAGGTAAAATCTTCTAAGCACAAAAGCAATGAAAAAAATTACAAGGCAAAAAACTATAATACATTTTACTATGTAAATATTTTTGACTTTTATATGCCAAAATATGTAAACAAAATTAAGAAGTGAGTGACCAAGTGGGATAAAGCCATTTGAATAAATATGATATACAAGTAAACAATGTGACATATAAGACATTTTAAAAAAAAATTAGTAACAAAGAACTAACCAGCAAAAGAAAAGTAAACAAAATAAATGAAGGTTATAAATAAGCAAGACAAAATAATATACACAAATGATAGTAAGCATATGAAAATATACTCAACTAAAAAATTAGGAACTACAAATGAGGGCTGGGTGCAGTAGCTCACTCCTGTAACACCAGCAATATGGGAGGCCAAGGTGGGAGAATCACTTGAGCCAAGGAATTTGAGACCAGCCTGGGCAACAAAGTGAGACTTTGTTTCTACAAAAAATAAAAAAACTAGCTGAATGTCATGATGCATGTCTAAAACCCCAGATCTTCAGGAAACTGAGGTGGATTGCCTGAACCCAGGAGGTAGAGGCTGCAGTGAGCGGTGTTCTCAGCACTGTACTCCAACCTGAGTGAAATAGAAAAAAAAAAACAGGAAATACAAATGAAAATACCATCAAGATAACACTTTTGCTACAAAATTGACAAAGATTCTTTTCAAAGCCAATATCAATGCTGGCAATGGTGCAGTGAGTTATACTCTTTTCTTTCTACTGAGACTACAAATTAGTACATTCTGGAAAGCAATATGGCAGCATTTATCAAAATACTCTAAAATGTTCATGTCCTTACATGTAGTAGTTCTGGGTCAGAATCTGATCCTATGGAAAGTATCCAGAAGATATTCATTGTAATAATAGCAAAATATTGGAAAGGACTAAATGTACAGGCACAAAAATGGTTAAATGAATTATACTAATTCATCCAGTTAGTAAAAATCTATGTCTTTTAAAAGAATATTTAATGGTATGGAAAAATGTTCACAATACAATGTTTAATGAAAAAGGAATATAAAACTATATATATGGCATGATACCAATTTTGCAAAACACAGAAATAAATGTATGTCTTTGCCTGAGTGTGTGTGTGTGTGTGTGTGTGTGTGTGTGTGTGTGTAAGGGCATCCTACCTAAGGACAAAGTTACATTTCAAAGTGCCCAAGGGATCCATTTGAGCTGATATGTGTGCTGCTCTTCTCTGATGGCTATAAAGGAGGAAGGAGGAGGTACTGGTACCTGGGGCAGGGAGAGGAGAGGGGAGGAGTAGAGAGATGAGTCCAAAAAAGCACACATAACAGGATTTGTTCCCTGCTTATCCTCTTGGACCAGTCTTGATCCTGACTGAAATGACAGATAAAGAAGCTGAAGCAGTTGATTTTACAAAGGACATTATGAGGTTCTCGGGACCAACAAGGCTGCTTTGTGGCCTGGTGGCAAGGGTGACACTCATGGGTCTGAGAGTTCCTACCCTTACTCTTCATAAACCCAGCCCCTTGTCAGCCCCTTGAGCGTGACTGCTTCAGGAGTAAGATAAATCAGTCATCTGAAGAAGGATGTTGGTCTCTGCACATGAACCCCATTCAACAGGGGCCGTGGTAGGTTCTCCACAGATGCCTGCTTGAAGAGTAGACATCAAGTGAGTAGAGTGTGAACACAAAAGGCTTGGTGTTAGTCCTCAGTCCTCGATTTGAATCCTGCCTCTGGAGACTGTGTAACTTTGGCCATGCTTTATAACTTTTGTAAGACCCGGTCTTGACACCTGCAAAATGGAGATGATACTATTGTGAAAAGTGTGATGGTTTACATGAAGTTCATGAAAACATTTTTGGTGCATAAAAGAAGCTTAACAAAAATGTAATGGCAATTACAGTGAGTGATTCCAAGCTGTAGACTGATAGTACTGAAGGATCCTTCAAACTTTTTGAAGGAGGTCTTTGGAGACATCGTAAAACAATCCTTCTCTTTTTTCCATCCAGAAATTTAGAAATTGGCTTTTAAAAGTTCTATAGCATAATATCAGTTTAAATGTGTATCTCCTTGGCCATCCTTTAAACACAGAGCCACCCGTCTGTCTTTGCTTTCTCTATTTCCCTCCTCCCATTAACACTCTTCTCCAGTTTGACATTAGACTTGATGAAAAGAGGAGAGTTTCCTTTGTGGACATGAGAATTGTGCTGTTCCAACAAAAGCTCACAGAATCTTCCTTAGATGTGTTGACAGCATTTTTATCACCTAGACATTTGCTTAAAGACTTGAACATGTCTAGCTTTGAATTGCCTTGCCCACCCACACAGAAGCTGTTTGGAGCATTAATCTGGGCTGTTTAGTACCTTCTGATTTCAACTCTACTGATGTAAACAGCACCACAGCTCCTTGGTGAGATGAGGAGGGGAGACTTTAAATTTCTTGTTCTTCTCTAGGAGGACTTTCTCAAGAATCTATAACCAAAGAGCTCATACAGTTCATAATCACAAGGCATATACAAAGATCACAAAAAAATCAAACAACAAAGATGAGGTCAGAAAAAAAGAAGAGGGAGGGCAGAAAATGATGCAAGATAGCTATTTAATGCAATCAGTGCAATGTCATCACAAATAAGACATGTGTTGAAAGGGGAAGGTATGTATATTGCACATCTCCTGTGCATTAGATACTGTGTTGGGGAGAACTGGAATCAAGAGGACTCTAATGCAAGCTGGTACCACCCAGGCAGGTGACTGGGAGGCCATTTGCAGCCACTGTGGCAACACTTGTAGGGATAGAAAAAGTCAGATGTTCCCTGGCACAATTATACCAGGAGTATGCCAGTTAAGCTCATGGCAGAAGAAGACTTTTCTCAAGTGGAGACAGGACTTATCTCTGAGGGGAACAAGGACAATGCTTGTTATGGTAAGACTGCCTGCTTTGTGGGTAAACTAGTGAGAAAATTAGCTGCAGTTCTCATGGATGGGAAGACTGGAATGGAATCAGGGTGCCCACCATTATCCTTACTAAGGGGGCCAGAGACATTGGTTAATCTCTAGGCAAAGCCTGAAATCTCCACATTTACAAAACACAAAAAAACTGAGGGAGACAAAGCCTTTCCCCCTTTGGCATACATTGATGGCAGCACCAAGGGAAAGAGGACACATATGGAGGTAATAGGCACCAGTCCAGGCCACCCCAAATAAAGCTCCTCATCCCACACTTGTGAAACAAGCACCAAGCACACAGCCCTCACTCCTGTTCCTTGTCCTGCCATAAAGACTGCTACCTTCTAATTTCTTCCTATGTAGAAATTCTGAGTTCAATGGGAGGAGTGCAATTGCTTGAGGGAAATAGTGGGACTGTAGGCTGGAGACTTGAAAGAAAGACTTACAGGGATAAAGCGGAAGAGGAATTAAAAGAACTGAAAGAAAAGCTGAGAGAGAGATTGAGCACACATGGGGAACTTCCCTCTCTCTTTCTCTCTGTTTAAAAAATACTTTGTGCATTTTTTAGAATTAAGTTGATCATATTCAATATAGGTTAACTATAGTCATAGACCCATGCAAATCTCTCTTTTTTTCTTTTTCAGTCTTTAGCTCCTTAATCAATTTCATACATATTCTGCTGCCTTAGCAGATGGGACAGAGAAGTATGGAGGCTTGTCAGATATCTCTCAACTTTTGGGCTCTCTTTCTTTCTGCATTCCCTATTTCTCCTTGTAGATGGAACTGGACTGTTGACGTGTCCTCCAATTGCACCTGTATAGACAGACTCCAACTTTCTTCCTTTCCAGTGCCAAAAATCCCTACAAGTCATCTTACTGATCCAGATTGGGTCTAATAACCATCTTGAATTAATCACTCTGGTCAGGGAAGTTTTGACATGTTCCAATATGGCAACTCCTAATTAAATCACATGATTAGAGTTGGAGATAGGCCATTTCCCAGAAGGGAGAGAGTGCTTGTCTGAGTAGATAAAATAACATGTATACTTAGGGCAATCACTGAAGTTCATGAATTCTTCTCTATACCTTGGGCAGCACTTTTTGACTTTTATATTAATTGAATGTTGTGAACCCAGCAGCTACCTAATATAATCCTACACCAGGTTTTTACCTTTTCCACAAAAACCTATCATAACTCTCAGTCCTATTCTTCCATTAGTCTTTGAGCTACAAAGAGGTGAGGCCAGTAATTTTGATGATGCTAATTATAATAACTGTTTGAAAAGAACTTTTCATGTGTTATCAACTCTCCTAAAAAGCTCCCATATGTTAACATTCATTTCATTTTCACACTAATCTCAAAACTTAGGTACTATTAATATCCCCATTTTACAAATAAGGAAATCAGTAGATAGAGTAACTTGGACTGGGCAAGGAGGCTTATATCTGTAATCCCAGCACTTTGGGAAGCCAAGAGGGTGTCTTGCTTGAGCCCAGGAGTTCAAGACCAGCCTGGGCAACATAGTGGGACCTCATCTCTGCAAAAAAAAATTTTTTTTTAATTAGCCGGATGTGGTGGCATGCGCCTGTAGTTACAGCTACTTGGGATGCTGAAGCGAAAGGATTGCCTGAGCCCAGGAGGTTTAGCCAAGGTGACAGAGTGAGAACTAGACTCAAAAAAAAAAAAAAGAGAGAGAGAGAGAAACTTGATCAAGATCATACATTTAGTATATGACAGAGCCAGAATTTGAACCCATCTGGTGAACTTCAGAGATGAGGTATGAGCAAGGGTGTAAAAGAAAGCAGAAACTTACTTTTTTAAAAAACCTCTTAGAGCACCAGTTCAGAGCTTTGCACATCATAAGAACTTAAGCATTTACCAAATAGAGAGGAATTATGCCACACAGAGAGGTCTGTCTGAGTTCTTCCCTCAGACAACACAGCAAGTTTCAAGAATCATAGCTGCATTTACTCCAAAATTGTTGAATCAGGGATGTGGGTGGACTTTTCAGAATTTGTTGCAAAATATCTGATAAGCAGGTTAGGCTTCAAAATATCTGATAGGCAGGTTGGTACTTAAGGCAAAAGCATGCAATTTTGATACATGACGATTTGTGTTATTTCTGCTCTATTGTTCCAAAATACCTGTAATTTTCAGATCTATATGAGTTCTTGAGCTCTTTCACAGATTAATGACATTAAGTCTATGCATGTTGAAATTTCCTGTTTTGAGAGGTTAATGGGTTTGTTTAGTCATTTGTTTCCTACTAACTTGATGGACTTATTACTTTTAGAAGTCTCTAGATAATCCTTTAGTCCAATTAGACACCAAATGTAGTCTTGTTGGGAACCCTGGCTCTAAGGTTCAGTTATTATTTTTGATATTATTACTGAACTTCTGGGATAAAGTGGAGAAGTGGAAAGAGACCTAGGAATACGAAGTTCAGGAAGCAGGTAAGTACTACACTTCAGCAGAAGCTGGGGTGATGAAAAGCATCTGAAATAGACTTTGTAGTTGCCTCACCAAGAAGTCAATGGGAAAGTCAAACCCAGTAGGAGTGGCAGAGTGGAACTGGGACTCTGAGTCGCAAAGTGTAGGCTGCAGGCCTGGGTTTCCTGCCGTGCTGTGACCCACGCTTGTCAGAGGTTTTATAGCACTGGCAATGGCACTTAGTCTGCTTCTACAGCTTGACTCTGTTGTGACAAAACCAACATATTCCTCTCTTAAAAACTGGGGATTTTAGTTCGTTAAAAAGTTAAAACACAGGAGCACGCTCTATCCCTCCTCTCTGCTTCCCAGCCTTTAGAGAAAAGTACTTTTGAATTGAGGCCTCTCCTGCATGATTGGTACAACACATGCTAATAAATATCCATTTGGTTTTTCTTTCTTTCTTCTTTTTTGAGACAGGGGTCTCATTCTGTCACCCAAACTGGAGTGCAGTGGCATGATCATAACTCATTGCAACCTTGACCTCCTGGGCTCAGGTAATTTTCCTTCCTCAGCTTCCCGAGTCACTAGGACTACTGGCATGTCCCACCAAGCCTGGCTATTTTTTTTTTTTTTTCGTAGAGAAGTGGTCTCGCTATGCTGCCGAGGCTGGTCTCGAACTCCTAGGCTCAGGAAATCCTCTCCCTTCAGCCTTTCAAAGTGCTAGGGTTATAGGCGTGAGCCACTGAGCCCAGCCTGTTTTTCTTTGTTAATCTGACTTTTATTTTCAGGAACGTGTTTCAATTAAGAACCTAAGAAGGGCCGGGCTCGGTGGCTCAGCCTGTAATCCCAGCACTTTGGGAGGCCAAGATGGGTGGATTGCCCATGGGTTTGAGACCAGCCCGGGCAACTTGGCGAGACCTCCTCTCTACAATAAATCAAAAATTAACCGGGCGTAGTAGTTGAAGACTGAGGCAGAAGGATCACTGAATCCTATGTTGGTATCCTATGGTAGCGTGCCATTGCACACCAACCTGGGTGACAGAATGAGATTCCAACTCAAAAAAAAGAAAAGAACCTAAAAAAAACCCAATTATGTTCTCTTCTTTACATTTATTTAGGTTTCCCAGACCCCATTGACCCCCTTCTGAAATCTCAACTCCACATTTCCTTTCCTTTTTTAAAAAAGAAAAAACAGAGATGGGGTCTTGCTTTGTTGTCCAGGCTGGCCTTGAACCCCTGGATTCAAGTGATCCTGCTACCTTGGCCTCTCAAAGTGCTGAGATTACCAGCATGAACCACTGTGCCCTCACTCCACATTTCCTTTGGAAATTCATCCTGCATACTCGGTTAGTCATTGGCTCATGTGGGACTTCCTGGTTGTCTGTGTGGCTTAAGTGTGGCCAGTAAGAACACTGCATCCCCTGGCCACTTAATTGATTCAGGTGTACGCACACGGCCCAAGATGGCCAATCAGAGCTGAGCCAGGCCACTTGGAAAGCTGGCCCCACGCATGTTATCAGAATAATTGTGAAAGAGGCTCTCTCTTTCTGGAGATGTTGTTCAGCTGGTAAACCAACGGTGGCTAGTAATCATTTTTGCTACCAGAGAGAAGAGCTTCAATGGTGCCATTTTAGGCACTGATCCCACCATTTGAGGTTCTAGTAATATGAGACAATAAAGTCCCCCCTATGCATAAGACAGCATAGGTTGTGTCTCTCTCACTCATACCTGAAAAGTTCTCAATGTAGACACCAGCAACAGTCATTTAGTAGTGGCTGCCTGAAGTTTCCTGTTAAGGACTATAAGGCTGTACCCTGGCTCAGTGGAAAAATACTGAGATTGATTAGCAACGTCTGCCTTATGCAAGGGATGAGACACGGGGGACATATATGCTTTATATATGCCCTTTCTTTGTTCCAGATTCTGTAGTTGCTGCTGGACTTTGTGGAATAACTATCAGATAGTACCTCTACTCTCACTTCTACGGGTGGTGTTTTGGACTGAATGTTTGTGTCCCCATCAAAATTCATGTGCTGAAGCCCTAACCCCTTGGGGTGGCTATATTTGGAGATGGAGCCTTTAGGAAAGTAATTAAAGTTAAATGAGGTCATAGGGTGGGGCCCAAATTCAATAGGATTAATGTTCACAAAAGAGGCACCGTGGTGAGGATGTGGAGAAAAGGAAATGTTTGTACACAGTTGATGGGAATGTAAGCTAGCTCAATCTCTGTGGAAAGCAGTTTGGAGATTTCTCAAAGAACTAAGAAAGAGCTACCATTTAACTTAGCAATCCTACTTCTGGGAATATACCCTAAGACACACAAATCGCTTTGCCAAAAAGACATCTGCACTCATATGTTTGTTGTAGTACTACTCACAATAGTAAAAACATGGAGCCAACCCAGGTGCCCAATGAGACTGGATAAAGAAAACATGGTACATATGCATGATGAAATACCATGCAGCCACAAAGAAGAACAAAATCATATCCTCTGCAGCAACATGGATCTAGCTGGAGACAATCATCCTAAGTGAATTATCACAGAAACAAAGAACTGAATACTGCATGTTCTCACTTATAAGTGGACACTAAACGTTGGGCAAACACAAGCACGATGATGAGAACAGCAGACACTGGGTAATGCTAAGGGAGGGAAGGAGGTAGGGAGGATAAAGGATATAAAACCAGCCTGGCATGGTGGCTCACGCCTATAATCCCAGCACTTTGGGAGGCTGAGGTGAGAGGATTGCCTGAGCCCAGAGGTTTGAGACCAGTCTGGGCAACTTGGTGAGATCTTATCTCTATAGTAAATCAAAAAATTAGCCAGGTGTGGTGGCACACACTTGTAGTTCCAGCTACTCAGAAGGCTTGAGGTAGAAGAATTGCCTGAGCCCAGCAGGTCAAGGCTGCGGTAGCCATAAGCATGCCACTGCACTCCACCCTGGACAACAGAAGAAGACTCTGACTCAAAAAAAAAAAGGCCAGGCATGAGGTTCACGACTATAATCCCAGCATTTTGGGAGGCTGAGGTGAGAGGATTGCCTGAACCCACAGGTTTGAGACCAGCCTGGGCAACTTGGCGAGACCTCATTTCTACAATAAGTCAAAAAATTAGCTGGGCATGGTGGTGCATGCCTGTAGTTCCAGCTGCCTGAAAGGTTGAGGCAGAAGGATTACCTGAGCCCAGTAGGTCAAGGAAAGGGTGGCCATGAACATGCCATTGCACTCCAACCTGGGCGACAGAGTGAGGCTTCAACTCAAAAAAAAAAAAAAGGATACAAAACCACCCACTGAGCACCATGCTCACTGTGGGGTGTGAGGAAGGCTCATCAAAAGTCCAAACCTCACTTTCACACAATATACTTACGTAACAAATCCTCACGTGTACTCTATGAGTCTAAAATAAAAAAAGAAGAGTTGCCAAAGAGCCTCCTAACCCCATTTCCCACTCCATGGCACACCTTGAAGTAAGGTCATGTGATGACATGGCAAGAAGGTGGCCATCTGCAAGCCAGAAAGAGAACCCTCATCTGAAACCAACACTGGGATCTGGGACTTCTAACCTCCATCACTGTGACAAAATATATCTCTGTTGTTTAAACCACCAGCCAATTAGGTACCTATCATATTAGGCAGCCCAAGCAGACCTGGTGATAGGGAATTAGTTGGTATAATCTGACTTTGTGATACAAATGGCCAAGATCAGTCAGGACCCAGAGGCTCTTCTTGACTATTTAATTATACACCTCTACCAAAGACATGTGCACCTGGAGCAGCTGTGATAAAACTCCTTTTCATTTGAGGGTACTGTCCCTTAGAGTAGTTTATTATCCAGATCATGGGTATATGTATAAGAAACATGGCCTCTCTAACAACTAGGAGGATGACATTGGGTAGTCTTTAAAAGTCTTTTAGGGCAACCCCCTCGGGTCCCCTCCCACTGTGAGAGCTTTTCTGTCCTCTCAATAAATACTGCTTTCCAAAAAAAAAAAAAAGTCTTTTAAGCAAAGCTTTAAAAAAACCTTTAAATCTCCAGTCTTGGAGTTTTCCTGTGCAGGAACCTGAGGCTAGCGTGTTTCGTCTAGAGTCTCGACTGGGTTACATGCCTCTGAGCCTTCACTTCATTCATTGGAAAAAACTTTTTGGTAAAGTCTGAGTATATTCTTAAATATAGACATGAGTCCATCTAGAGCCTTTTATCCACAGAGACCTTTGTACACCTTCCCAGGTTCCCTCAATTGCCTACTTCCTTCTCTCCTTTGACCTACAGCCCAACCTCCACTGATGCTGGGTCACTCTCCTCTCTCAGACTTAGAAGAACCATGGAGTCCCTGGATGGCTACCAAAGAGCTAGATGATGCAATGAAGAAATGTGGGGGACAAAAAGAAATTCAGATCAAGTTAGAACTATTGTAAAAGTTTGCAGTGCATGCAAAGGAACAGTTTTCAAACTGGGAGACTTTGAACTGAAAGTGGTAAGAAGCTCTGTTTACAGCAGTTACATCATAGCTTATAAAGCATGAAGGAGGATATTTTTTTACCTTTTTTTTCTGATTAGTTGTTAAACATTAACTATTTTCTTTTAAGGGAAGTAGAACTTTTTAAGCTGGTTTGTCTGATTTTATTGAATCACACTGACAAGGATGTAAAGCTTATGCTTTGTGTTTCAGCTATCCTTTAGGGGAAGTTAAGATGACTTTAATTTGGGCTACGTAGCTATGGGCAGTTGGCTTTAGGGTTTATTTTTCTTTAACAAGGGGAAATAGCTCTTTTCTCACCCCTTTCCTTTCCCTCACTCTCACCATCCACGCTTGGCACTTCTCAAATAACTAGAGTCAGTAGTTCTGCCTCTGTTTCCAGCTCTGCCAGAGCACCTGAGCTAAGGAACCCTTCTTTTCAGTATTTTGTCTAGTATTCACCCAGGTATTTAATCAAGTTCAGACTCTACAAATGTTTGAAGGATCTGGAATTGACCCCTCACGCTTCCTTCCTCCAGAGAACAACTTATACCCAATTGTACTAACAGTCACATTCAGCTAAAATAAATAGGAAGGGGAATGCAAGGAAAGATGCAAAGCAATTTGTAACTTTATATTCACTCGCTGAAACTTTTCTCTGTAAGGTAGATATTTGTATTATCTCATTTTACACGTGACAAAATGGAGACTCAGAGATGCTTTTTCATTTAAGTGATGGAACTAGAATCCTTACCCCATTTTCTGAATGCTCACTCCACTTCGGGTAACTTTCAGGATGATATCTTAAATTCTCCACTCTAGTAAGCGGCCAGGAGAAAGCAGTGGGGCCACCTCATACATAATCAGTGTGTGCTTGGGCAGAACCCAAGGGGCTCTCACTGGTTATAAGAGAGATGGCTACAGGCCCTGCTTATGCTGAGCCCACTCTCCTTCCTCCAAGAGCTGACCTTCTGCCTCACATTTTCTCCATGTGAAAAAAGGTGTGATGTCAACTCTTTGTTTACTAAAGGTTCCTCGGAGGAGGATGCCAGGGTGTTTGTAAACTAGAGGAAGGGCTCACAAAACTGAAAGCTGTGTTTTCTCTCTGACAGCCATCTCTTCTTTGACAAAGAGATTAACAAACTTGTCCTCTGTTGCAGCCTCTCTTCCTTGATCAACCCATTGAGTTCTGATCACTTCACTGCCAGCCTTAGGCAAGAGAGGAGAGGTGTCACTCTAGTCAGCCTGTCTGCTATTTATAGATGTCGCTGTTAAAGGTTTCACTAAGGAGAGGTACTTGGATTACATGTAGGTTTCTTTAACCCAGTGCAACTCAGGGTTTGGTCTTAGACCAGGAACACCAGCATTTTCTGGGGATTTGTTTAAAATGTAAAATTGCTGGGCGCAGTGGCTCCCACCCATAATCCCAGCTCTTTGGGAGGCCGAGGTGGGTGGATTGCTTGAGTCCAGGAGTTCAAGATCAGGCTAGGCAACATAGACCTCGTCTCTACAAAATATCAAAAAATTAGCCAGGTGTAGTAGTGCATGCCTGTGGTGCCAGCTACTCTGGAGGCTGAGGTGGAAGGATCACCTGAGCCCAGGAGGTCGAGGCTGCAGTGAGTCATGATTGTGCCACTGTACTCCAGCCTGGGTGACAAAATGAGACCCCATCGCAATAAAATAAAATAAAATACAGTACAATACAATAAAATGCAGAATCTCAGGTCCCACCTCTGACCTCCTAGACCAAGATCCCTGCTGTGTTTTAACAACATCTTCAGGTGACACTCATCTGCAATAAATATTGGGAGTCACTGCTTTAAATGAACTTCTTCCTTCCCTCCTTACTACACCTATTGAGAATCGACTAAATTGCCCAAGTGGCTTGTGGGACAATTGGAGAGGCAGCTTATAGAAGGGATAGCAATGGGCTTTTGGGTCCAGCAGAATATATCTTGCTTCTTTCTCCTCTACTTGTACTTCTGACCATGAACTAACCTTTCTGAGCCTCGGATACCTTATTAATAACATGGAAATAATTATCACTATTTTATATGATTATTATGAGAATTAAATGAGATAATAATATGCTAGGGCTTTGCTGCATTTATCAGTTCTAACAGTTTTTTGGTGGAATCTTTAGATTTTTCTGAGTACAAGATCATATCATCTGTGAACAAGGCTAATTTGACTTCTTACCAATTCGGATGTCCTTTATTTCTTTCTCTTGCCCAATGACTCTGACCAGAACTTCTAGTATTATGTTTAATAAAAGTGATGAAAGTGGGCGTCCTTTTCTTGTACCAGATCTTAGAGGAAAGGCTTTCAATTTTTTCCTGTTCAGAATGATGTTAGCTATAGATTTGTCATAAATGTTCTTTACTATTTTGAGATATGTTCCTTTTAAAACCATTTCAATGAGGGTTTTATCATAAAGAGATGTTCAATGTTATTGAATGCTTTTTCAGCATCTGTGGAAATAATCATATGGTTTTGGGTTTTGGTTCTATTAATGTGATATATCACATTTATTGACTTACTTGTTGACCCATCCTTGCTTCACTGGGATGAATCTCACCTGATCATGGTGAATGATCTTTTTTTTTTTCCTGGGACTTCAAGTTTTAATGCATTTTTAGAGAAGCATTAGACAAAATATGGATGTAGAACAATGGTTAAAATGAATATTAACAGAACTCTCTTATTCTCATTCTCTATGAATATAGAACTATCTACAGCTCAAAGGATGGCTTATCTATTTCATTTCCAAAAATAGTTTGCAAAACACCTATAAATTCTAGGTCATTATAAAGCATTATTTTATTAATTCTACTTCTTTATTATGCCACAAAACCACAATATACCTAGAAGACTAAATGTTTTATTTAAAACATTGGAAAGCCGGGCTCCGTGGCTCAGCCTGTAATCCTGCCCCTTTGGGAGGCTGAGGTGAGTGGATTGCCTGAGCCCGCGAATTCGAGACCCGCCTGGGCAACTTGGCGAGACCTC
>NW_007258402.1:822897-844510 GCF_000164805.1 Carlito syrichta
CAAGTCGAGGTTGCAGTGGCCGGGAGCGGCCACTGCACTCCAGTCTGGGTGACAGAGTGAGACTCCAACTCAAAAAAAAAAAAAATTGGAAAAACATTAAAAGAGACATGTCCATTATTTGACCAGGAATGTTATAGAAACTGTAATGTGGTCTAAAATGTGTGTACTTCCAGAGACTGCATACTGCAAATTATCATTTCCTAGTATCAATAATACCTTATATGATGAGAAATGCCAAAAAGACTTACTAATAACGCAATCAATGTCATTATCTTTGGGCCAATTTATTAACACAAGTACAAGTTTTGTCCAATATGTTCTTGACACATGAAGCTTCCAGGTGAATTTCAGAAATGTTAACAAAAGTATCTTCCTTTTTTGCCTGTGAATGTTTGAGTATTGCTGTATTGTTGGCTTATGTCCACTGCAGATACTGGTTCTAGGCCAACCCAAGAGTCTTCAAGCATTGAAGGCTTGAAATAACTTTCTAACTCATTAGACATGCTTTTATCTCCACCACGCCCTGATCCAAATGGTGTAGATGTCCTTGGAGAACCCTGGGGGGTTGGGTCTACTGCTGCCCTGGGGAGTAGCCGCATTGCTGCTAGGATCCCGCGGGGAACTTGGAGTAGGAACCGGGGTAGCCACCAGGGGATGGAGACCCGAACCAGCCCCCCCCCCCGGAAGACGCCACCACCCGCGGAGTGGTTACCCCTTTCGGGACTAGACCAGGGTACGGTGGCGTGTGGTGCAGACTCCCGTACCCGTCCGAGGAGAGGGCGGCCGGGTCCGCCCCTGCCCAGGGTGCCCCGCTACCCCAACCTCCTACACCTGGACCGGGGCAAGGAGGAGTTGGGGGCTGAAAATTCTGTCGTTGCATATCAGGAGCTGAAGACGAAGCGCTCAAACCGCGTCCTCCCACCGGAACTGTGTGAATGATCTTTTTAATGTGTTGTTAAATTTGTTTGCCAGTATTTTGTTGAGGATTTTTGCATCCATGTTCATCCATGATATTGACTTGACGTTTTCTTTTTCTGTTGTTGTGTCCTAGTCTGGTTTTGGTATCAGGGTAATGCTGGCCTCAGAGAAAGAGTTTGGGAGTGTACCCTCCTTTTTAGTTTTTTAAAAAATTATCATTGGTATTAATTTTCCTTTAAACGTTTGGTAGAATTTAGCAGTGAAGCCATCAGACCCTGGGTTTTTCTTTGTTGGAAAACTTTTTATTATGGCTTTGATCTCGTTACTCATTATTGATTTATGAGATTTTCTATTTCTTCATGGTTCAATCTTGGTAGGTTGTATGTGTCCAGGAATTTATCCATTTCTTCTAGAGTTTTCAGTTTGTTAGCATATAGTTGTTCATAATGTCCTCTAATCATTCTTTGTATTTCTCTAGTCTCCGTTGTTATGTTTCCCTTTTTACGTTATTTATTGGAGTCTTCTTTCTTTGTTTTCTTAGTTTAGTTAAAGGTTTGTCTATTTTGTTTTCTTTTCAAAAAACCATTTTTTTAGTCTTCTGTATTTTTTAGTTTCAGTTTCATTTATTTCTACTCTGATCTTTATTATTTATTTATTTCTACTAATTTGGTATTTGGCTTGTTCTTACTTTACTAGTTCCTTGAGGTACAGCATTGGGTTGTATATTTGAAGTCTTCTTTTTTTTATTTTTTTTGAGTCAGAGTCTCTCTATGTCACCCAGGCTGGAGTGCAGTGGCACACCTATGGCCACCAAAGCCTTGACCTGCTGGGCTCAGGAGATCCTTAAGCCTCAGCCTTCCAAGTAGCTGGAACCGTGCCCAGCTAATTTATTTATTGTAGAGACAAGGTCTTGCCATGTTGCTCAGGATGGTCTCGAACCCTTGAGCTCAGGTAATCCTCTCACCTCCACCTCCCAAAGTGCTGGAATTATAGGCATGAGCCACTGCGCCTGGTCTTTACTTTTTTATATAGGTGTCTATTGCTACAAACCTCCCTCTTAATAGTGCTTTTGCTGCAGCCCGTAGCTCTTGGGGTGTTGTTTTCCATTTTTTTTTGTTGTTGTTGCAAGCAATTTTTAAATTTCATCCTTAAATTCCTCATTGACCCATTGGTTATTCAGGAACGTGTTGTTTAATTTCCATGTGTTTGTGTAGTTATGAGGGTTTTCTTGTTACTTACTTCTAGTTGTATTCCATTGTGGTCAGAACTGACACTTATTTCTAATTTTAGAAATTTGTTCAAACTTGCCTTGTGGCTTAAGATATGATCTATTCTGGAGAACATCTCATGTGCTGATGAAAAGAATGTGTATTCTGTAGCAGTTGGGTGAAATAGTCTGTCAATGTCAGTTAGGTCTATTAGGTCTTGTTAGGTACTAGAATCTTGGTGGAACCTCCAAAAATGTTAGGTTAAAGATATCCCAATGGGGCCTCCAAAATGTTAGGTCGAACTTGACAGGGGTTGTCTGCAATCCAGTGCCATGCAAAAGTTGCAAAGAATTACACAGCAGTTAGATTGGAAAATATAGTTTATTTAGAAAGTAAATTAGAAAGGGGGGGGAGATTCACCTCCCCAAGATAGGGAAGGAGGCCACAGTTAGGAAACATGGCAACCATAGCTCAAGGAGCCACTGCTTAGCAAAGCAGTGACGAATGACTGCTTTAAGTTGAATCCTTTTAAACCTTCCCTTTGATGGGGGAAGGTCATTCAGGTGAATGGGTGGTGGTCTGCTCCATGTAATCACGAAAGGCAGGTAAGCCCAGGTACTGACCTCAGATGATGGACAGCAGGCAGATGGGTGAGCCAGTCACATGATCATTGCCATCATTGATGGTCTGTGTCATGAGGTCATGAAGAGATGATTAGGTTGACTTGTTTACAAAACAAGCTGGGGAGAGTGTTGTAAAACAATTATCAATAGCTACCTCTCCTCTGAGAAACCAGCTAGTGATTAGAGAGTAAATTAAAGTGAACTGCTAGAAAAATACAACAAAGCTAAGCAATGTTAAAATGGCTGCTCACTGGGTACATTGACTGCATCTTATGTCCTTTCGGGTCTAATGTATAGTTTAACTCCAATGTCTCTTTGTTGCTTTTTTGTCTGGTTGATTTGTCAATTATTGAGAGTGGAGTGTTAAAATTCAGTCTATTTCTCACTTTAGACCTATTAGTATTTGCTTTATATACTTAAGAGCTCTGGTTTGGGGTGCCTAGGTGTTTATAATTGTTATATCCTCTTGCTGAATGACCCCCTTGTCATTAATTGTTTTTTACAGCTCTTGATTTATAGACTATTTTATCTAAGTATAGAGCTACTCCTACTCTTTGTGGTTCCCAGTTGCATGGAATTTTTTTTTTTTAAATATCTTTTCACTTTCAGTCTGTGTGTATCTTCATAGGTGAAGTAGGTTTCTTGCAGGCAGCATACAATTGGGTCTTGTTTCTTTATTCATTTAGCCACTCAATGCCTTTAATTGGAGAATTGAGTCCTCTTAAATTCAGTGTTATTGATGATAAATAAAGACTTGCTAATACCCCCCCCTTTTTTTTTTTTTTGCTTTTTTACTAGTTGTTTTGTAACTTTTCCTTTCTTACTGTCTTCCTTTGTAGTTATTTTCTACGATACTATGGTTTAATTTGTTTTTATTTTTTAGTGAGTCTATTATAAGTTTTCATATTGTGGTTATCATGAGGCTCACAAAAAAACATCTTATAAGCCAGGCACAATGGCTCACACCTGTAATCTCAATACTTTGAGAGGTTAAGGTGGGAGGATCACTTGAACCTAGGAGTTCAAGACCAGCCTAGGTAATTAGGTAACAGAGTGAGACTTTGTCTCTACAAAAAATAAGCCAGGCATGGCAGCACATGCCTGTAATCCCAGCTACTTGTGAGGATGAGGCGGAAGGATCTCTTGAGCATAGGAGGTTGAGGTTGTAGTGAGCCGTGATCTTGCCATTGCAGTCCAGCATGGGTGACAGAGTGAGACTCCAACTCAGAAACAACAACTAAAACTAACACACAAACAAACAAAGAGTTGATAACTTATCTTAGATCACAAAGAAAAGAATAAAAATAAACAAGGACAACTTTTTAAAAAATTTACATTTTTACTCCCTCTCCTCACATTTTGACTGCATGCTGTCTCAGTTTACATATTTTTATATTACCTAGTTCTTGGCAGGTTACTGTAGGTAGTGTTGTCATTGATAGATTTGTCTTTTGGGCCTTATACTAAAGTTAAGAGTGGATTGCACACTACAGTTATAGTATTAGGGTATTCTGGAGGTTTTCATGTATTTATTTTTACCAGTTAGTTTTATACCTTCAATGGCTTTCTTTTTTCCTTTTTTTTGAGTTGGAGTCTCATTCTGTCATCCAGGCTGGAGTGCAGTGGCATGCTCATGGCCACCCCAACATTTAACTCACTGGGTGCTGGAGATCCTTCCACCTCAACCTTCCAAGTAGCCATAACTACAGGTGTGTGCCATCACAACCAGCTAATTTTTTTTATTTATTGTAGAGATGAGGTCTCACCATGTTGCCTAGGCTGGTCACGAATCCACAGGCTTAGGCAATCATCTTGCCTCAGCCTCCCAAAGTGCTGGGATTACAGACTTGAGCCACCACACCCAGCCCAAATGTTTTCTTTTTGTACATTAATGTGTGTCTCTTTCAGATGAAAAAACTTCCTTTGGCATTTCTTGTAAGATGGGTCTGGAGGTGATGAATCCTCTTAGCTTTTGTTTATCTGGGAAAGATTTTATCTCTCCTTTATATCTGAAGGATAACTTTGCTGGATAAATTATTATTGGATGACAGTTTTATTTTTCTAGCTCTTTGAAAATGTCATCCCACTCCCTCCCTTCTTGTGTATAGGTCTTCCATTGAAAAGTCTATTGCTAGATGAACTGGAGTTTCTTTATATGTCATTTGCTTCTTTTCTCTTGCTGCTTTTAGGATCCTCTCTTGGTTCTTGATTTTTGGGAGTTTGATTATTATATGCCTTGGTATGTTCTTATTTAGGTTGAATACCTTTAATGTTCTCTGACTTTTCTGTACCTGGATTTTTCTCAAGTTTGGGAAATTTTTCTGTTGTTACTTCTTTGAATAAGTTTTCTATCTCTTGGTTTTGCTCAACTCCCTCTTGAATACCAATAATTCATAGATTTTTTATTTTGAGGCAGTTTTCTACATCTACTAGGTAGTCTTTGTACCTTTTCATTATTTTTCATTTTTGTCCTCTGGCTGTGTATTTTCAAGTAGCCTGTCTTCAAGCTCACTGATTCTTTCCTTTGTCTGATCCATTTTACTATTGAGAGCCTCTAATACATTTTTCAGTTCAGTAAACATATTTCTTAATTTCAATCCTGTTTGATTTTTAAAATTATTTTAATCTTTTTGTTAAATTTATCTGATAAATTTCTGAATTGCTTTTCATGTTATTTTGGAGTTCACTGAGGTTTTTTTTTAACTGCTATTTTTAATTCTTGGCCAGAGAGTTTATATATCAACATCTTGTTAGAACCATTTGCTAGTTTCTTGCTCTGTCTTTAAGAAGGTCATGGTTTCCTGTTTGCTGTCATTTCTTGAGGATATGCATCTATTTTTCTGCATTGAAGGATTAATTATTTATTAAATAACTAGTAACAGTCTTCTCTGTCTGGCTGTTTCTTTTTTAATTATTGAATATATTTGCTTAGAGACTCTTTATAATTTACCTGTTGATTTTCTTTCTTTCTTTTTTCTAGGTTGCTACCTCCTTTTCGGCACTAGATGGCATCTTAAACCCAGGTTTTCCTTAGATCTGATAGAGTGCTGCTCATCTTCAATGGTAGCGGTCCATTGAAGATAGCCCAGTGTTGTGGGAAAGATAGCCCAGTGTTGTGGGAAAGCTGGCTAGAAGTTCATGCCCAGGGAACCTGTGGAACAAATCTACAATGTGGTGCTGCTGAACAACCCCTCTGATTTGGTGTCTTGTTTGACCAAGTTGCAAAGCAGAGTTTCCGAGGCTGGGGAGGGTAGTCCTGCCTCCTCACTTTGTCTCTGGCTGTCTTCTGTGATGTTTCTTTCTTCAGGCACTCTTGATGCTTCTTATGGGTTAAGGCAGGGACAGGTCTCCTGCCAGGGAATGCAAAATGGTGGGGAAGTTAGTTGTCTGCCTTGATCTCACCTTTTCCAGTGTAGAAATCATGAGTTGGGAGCAAATCTTTTGTATGCTTCGTACTGAACAGATTGAGTAAAGGGGCATTGCAGATATGGAAGTCCAATTCTCTTACAATATGCTGTGAGTTTTCTTCACTTTTTTGTCACCCCCAAAATGGTATCAATCTCATATTCCTGGGATATTTCTGGTGACGATCTTGGCATTGTATATTTGCTTTTGATTTTTCTGTCAGGTAGAGTAAAACCAGCTTGTTTCTACACTACCATTTTGGAACTGAAAATTGAAAGGTTTTCTGCTTTTCCATCTTGAAGAGGGCAATGATTTGTCCTCAGATAATGTTAACCTACTCTGGATCTGAATTTGCCTTCCATGACCGCGTGTTTCTTCCAGTAATATCTCCAGTAGACTTACTGAATGCTTTATTTCACCACAGTGATGTCCCAATGCCATAGTGAATCTCAGCAAGAATTTATTTTAGAATTTAAAAAGTGAGGAAATTAGATTTTTAAAATATGGCATTCACTGGTCTTACAGAAAGTTAGAATTATCAATAGACTCAATAACAGCATTCATGAGACAAAACCTCTTGTGAGGTTGGGTTGCTACCTATAGAATGAGTCCTTCTTTGGACTAGGAACCAATATATGGCACTAGGTCTCCCACAGGCAGACTATATCAGTCTGGAAAACCAGTAGGTAGAACTGGGATGGTATCTCTCACTGTTACACATTAGCACTTGTAAATGCTTTATTTCCTATTTGTGCTCGTTAGTCTGTATTCATTCCCCTACATCCATTTGCACAGCCCATTTCTCTGCCCTGCTAGAGCCCCGCAAGTCTATCTTACTTGGGCTACCATGCCGGCTAGCTTCTGTTTCAATCAGCCAATAGGTAAGAGGTACGAGGAATGCAGAGGAGAGAGATAGTAGGTTGATTCGTCCACATTCTCTCCCTGCCTTGGCATTGTGTCTTTCTCAGGGGTTACTTTTTTTAAACAAATATGGCTGCTGCTGGGTGATTTCACTCTGCTGTGCTCCTTCCCCCCTCAAGCCTCGAGCTGGTAACAACTTTCTGCTCTATTAGTCTCTGGGTACCTTGACATCCTTTGTTAGTTCCCTTAATGCTGCCCACACCTCTATAAGTGGTTCCTCAATACTGTCTTTTCACTTAAATGAGTTGAATTCAGTTTCCTAGCTGAGATCCTGACTCATATACTATTTCTGCAACTTTTGGTTCTGCTCGTTTCAAGGGCTTAAGAAACCCAAGAGAGAAGACAAAGAATAGCATCATTGTATTAAAAACTGAGGCTGCCACCTGTCCATCTCAGTATCTTCATACAACTTGTTTCAGACATGGTGGCATGTTTCTGTTGTCCCAGCCACCTGAGAGGTCAAGGTAGGAGGATTGCTAAAGCCCAGGAATTCAAATCCAACCTGGGCAGCATAGTGAGACTGGCTCAAAATTATTGTTATATACAATATATACAATAAGCTAAGTACAATAGGGGCTGGGAGCAATTCCACCTACACCACAGGAAAGTAATGTCTGATTGTGCCAGGTGCAGTGTTAAAAAAAAAAAAAAGCTAATGGAATGGAAGATTTCACTCATCCCATTCAAGCAGTACCACCAAGACTCAGATTTTATACTTCACCGGGTCAAGAACTCTGTTCACCCGAGGTGCCCCTAAGGGGAAAGGGAACATGAAACACATTTTAAAGAAAGGATGTCATGAGCACCAATTGAAGCCATGTGAACGTAGTGGGCAGAAATGAAGCCTGAACTAGCCACAGTTTCCATATTTTCTACCGTGTATATATTTTAGTTCTTTTTTTCTTTATCTATTCCTCTGCTGTTTTTATGCTTTATTCCATGGGTAATAGAGTATCAGAATGGGATTGTGAGGTATTCAGAGGAGGAATATATATTACCCAGAGGTTATCTGCCTTTGGAGCCCAATGCAATACCCGACGGTAATCTGAACTGACTGCCTGACCTCTAGACAGACCCCTTGCTATGTAGAATATAATTCTTCCTTATTCTCTTGTTAATTTTTAGGAAGAAACATAGTTTATAATTTTGAGCCATTCTCACTATGTTGCCCAGGCTGGATTTGAACTCCCGGGCTCTAATGATTCTCCTACCTTGGCCTCCTAAGTAGCTGGGACTACAAGAACATGTCACCATGCCTGGTTCTTTATTCTTTAAGTGATCTGAAACTCAGAGAGTTTTTGATGGCCAAACATGTCTTAACCGACACACATCCTCCACTAAGTAAGTGCAGTTAAGTAAATTACACTCAGGGCAGTGCTTGACACATGGGATCCTTCTCATTGTGAACATTAATATAAGGTGGGTGTATGATAACTGCTGTTAATTCTATGATGGGAGAAGTTTGGGGGACTGTGGTGCTTGGGGAGGCTTCATAGAGGAGGCAGCCAGGGTTGAACTTAGGGTTAATGTTCATTCTGGTCATGGGAAAGGGTCATGCTTGTGAGCAGACCTCTGATTCTAGCCATGGCAATTGTGCAATAAGGGCCAGACCTGAATGCGGGGTGAAGCAGCAATCTTAGGCCACACCTCTTTGAGAGGGGGTGTGGATAGTGGGAACCAAACATGGAAGGAGGAAGAAGGAGTCGGTTATGTTTATGCTTTTGCTTCTTTCTTGGTCGTAGGGATGGCCTAGCATATGGAGAAAGTCGGAAGTAAGCAAGATGCATAAGTTGATACAAGATGTGTCTTCCTCTTGCCCTTGGGATAGATAGAAAACAATGTTTTGCATGAGCAAGTGACATGTGCTTCGGAAACTTTGACCATTTTGGCCTTTGAGACAAGTAAGAAATGGTGGCGGCAATAGTTGGTGTCTCACCAGCGGCTCTGTACCCAGCCACTGCAATAGTGCTGCCAGCTACTGATGGCTCATAGCTGTTCCCTTCTCCAGAGATTTGTCCTCAGCTCTTCATTGAAAAGCCTGGGAGGTTATGCCCTCCTCTGGTGGCCTAAAGAACACAAGTCTTTCCTCCAGGATGAAGAACTCTGGCATCTGTACTCCCCATGGGACGAGGCTGAGCTAGACTTCAGCTGAACCTACATGTTTGCCCAGTTCTTCCCTGCCCTATCCTGACTTCCTCAGTCCCTTATAGGTTTTACCTGGGGCAGTCCCCCAGTCAATCCTTGTCTTAGGATGTTTCTGGGGAATGCAACCCTAGGCAGTGCCTCTGGGGCTGGCAGGAAGGGAGTCTCTGCAGAACAGAACAATGAAGCAGGCTGCCCGCTGCTCTGACCACTTGCCAATCCCAAAACTCTCCTGTGCTTTTGTTGAATTGACTCTGTGGGCGTTTAAGACTGGGGACTCCATCAGTTTGATAACCAGGCTCGAGGCCCAGAGGCTCAGCATACATCTGCCCACCGCAAGGTTCAACCCACGCTATAGCAAACCTTTGGAGGACCAGGTGAACTCATTAAATCCGTTTGTGCCACCTTCCAGCACAGGGGGTATTTTTAACTGCATGGCACCTACTGTATCCCTGGGCACCTTGAGTGAGGGTCTATGAATCACCTATAAGATTGGCAAGATGTGCCAAAGGGCATCCTTGTTATATTTGGCTGGGACTGTTTTTGAAAGATGTAAGGTTGGGATGAAAAAGATTAATTTCTTGGTTCCAACCTGTGCTAGGCAACACACAGAGCCTGAAGCCCAGGGCTAGAGTGACCTGGCTGAGGTTGTTTCTTTTCTCCAACTGGCTCCACTGAGGACACCACAGACACCAGGGACAGGAAGGGATCCTAAGGGGCCATGGTGAGTCCTCAAAAGCGCAAGAAATGCCTCCAGTGCAACTGCAGGATGGTGGGGACTGTAGGAGTGAGTACAGAAGGGCGAGGCAACCATCATTCGGCTTCTAGCTTTGACCTTTACTAACCACATTTCCTTGAGCCAGTTACCTTCCCTCTTTTTACCTGCTGTTCCTTTCCTGCAAAATGAGAATAAAACCCAGCTCATGAGCTCTCTGGGGAGTGTTGTGTAAGGGAACATGTGGAAGGGCTTTGTAAACTGTAAAGTGCTGGTCAGAGCAGCCATTGATAGGAGGAGACTAAAAGAGGGACCTAAGAGCCTCCAGTATTTTCCCTCCCACTTAGGTAGAACTGGATGACCCACACCAGGCAAACACCCATGGCACCCTAGGAGAGGAAGTACCTTGTAGGAAGCAACTTTCCATTTATGACTTTAGTCACCAGTGACATTCTCACAAGTTTATATGTGAAAAGGTACAGATCTCTTGGGGGTGTTTAATTGATGCCACCTGTTTTCATGTGGGTAACTAGAAAGTTCAGAAAGGATGGGTTAGAGGTGATCTATGTTTGGATCACGGAAAAGATTAATTCTGGGCCTGCCCCACTGTTAAGATCCTCCTCTGTGACCACAGTCATAGATACACCGTGTTCCAGCAAAGTCCAGGTGCCCACCCACATCAGGAACAAGGAAGGTGGCTGGGGACCTGCTCCTGTGAGCCAGTGTGCTTTGGTTTCCATCACTCTTCGCAATGACACCTGTCTAACTCCTTAGACATCTTTGTCTCTCTGTATACAGTCAGTGAATGGAAATATGTTTGCATTTCTCAAGACCTGTGAACCTTGCCAGGAAGATGGACTAAAGCAATCCTTTCTTTTAGTGAGTTCTCAAGGAAAAGACCTTTGTTCACTAGCAAGCATATGTTCAGCCTTTTCTGGGTGTCCAGCCTCATGCTTGGCACAATGAGCATGGTTTATTTTATTTTTATTTTTTTTTTTGAGTTGGAGTCTCACTCTGTCGCCCAGACTGGAGTGCAGTGGCACGTTCCCGGTCACCGCAGCCTCGACCTGCTGGGCTCCAGCGATCCTTCCACCTCAGCCTTCCAAGTAGCCGGAACTACAGGCATGTGCTACCATGCCCGGCTTTTTTTTTTTTAATTTATTGTGGAGACAAGGTCTCGCCAAGTTGCCCGGGTGAGTCTCAAACCCACAGACTCAGGCAATTCACTTGCCTTGACCTCCCAAAGTGCTGGGATTACAGGCTGAGCCACCGAGCCCGGCCAATGAGCATGGTTTAAATAGATGGCAGCACTACATCCCAGTTCTTGATTTACAAACCACTGTGGCAAAGAGTACTAGACTTGAAGCTAGAGGACCCTGGCCAAACTACTTAACCTGTCTGGTACTTGGTTTCCTTCTCTTTAAAATTGAAACCCAAAGGGGTGTTATGAGGATGAAATATGCTAAGGGAAACTAAGTTATTATAGTTTAAAGCTGGGATGGATCTTAGCACTCACTTTGACACCGGAATACTGAATTCTTTGAGGGCAAGAGTTGCATGTTCCTTTATATCCAAGGTCCAGGGCGGTATACGGGATAGTGTAGGTGTTCAGGAAAGGTTTGTTATGAGTAAGAGAGTAAATAAATGAAATATAGTCAACGAAACTGAGCTTCAGATTGGAGAAGTGCCTGCCCAGGATTGCTCAGAGGTGATTACGAGTAAGGACTCAAACCAGGTCTTTTAAATTCTATTCATTCTAGAGACTTTTATCAAGATCTTTATTGTCACAAGATTAAGCATTGCTAATAAAGAATAAACTATAAGCACCTACAAAGTAAAGCATTTATCTTCTTCTGCACTGTTTGCTAGCTTATTCAATGAATGTATTATGCTAGGCACTGTGGGAGGTGTGACGATCTAAAAGGGGGAATATTCTTCCTATATCACATATTTTCCAATTGGTTTGTGGTAGCAAATAATAACTTCCTCCCCTTTAAAAAAACATGAAAGGTAAAATCTTAGTAACAAAAGGAGTGAGGAATAAATTAAACCCAAAAACTAGATTGCAGGAAACTGCTTTTAAGAACTAAAACACAGATCTTAATTTCTTGGCAACCAAAGAAAAGAGAAAAACATATATTACATTAGTGCCTACTTGACTAATACAAGGAAGGATTGCAGGATGCCAGTAAGCAAACTCTCTTAGTCCTGAGAGGAATGTGTCCTGAAGGCATAAGAACATTGAATAACTGAATGGACCAAGTGTCTTCTATAGCCATGTCAAAGTGTTTCTCCTAAGATCCTTTAACATTTTAATTCTCAAGGAAAGACAGAAGGGCTTTGGGTTCAAGTTGAAGACATATTTTACTTCCCGGCTTATTTCCCTCAACATCTCATTAAAAAGTCAGAAAATATATGTGTGTGTCTGTGATATCTGTGTCCATTCAAGGAAAGAAGCTACCAAAGTGCTGGGAAACAAGAATGATAACCTACAGCAAATGGAGAGTGTAAGAGAATCCTGGAAGACTGAAAACAGATGAGTCTAGTTTGAGTTGGCAAAATGAAATGGGACCACAGAAGCTTTCTTCTTTACCTCCTTAAAAAATGTCAAAAGTAGTAGAAAAATAAATAAACCAGAAAAAGTTATCAGTGGGAGTCAGACAAGGGCATAATCTAATGACATAAGAATTTTCATCTGATGACAGAGGAAAATATAACTCAGGAGGTGATGGAGTGCAACATACCTACCTCCTACATGTGGCTCTGGTGAGTCAACGGAATCATGATAAGTCTACTTATAGGCCTCCCCACCTTTCTAAGGAGACATGACATTTTCTTTTCCTCTTTCTGTTTTGGTGGAAAGTGGTCAGGAGAGAGTAAGAGTGATGGAAACAGCTCCTGAGAAGATAAGAAGAAAACAGGGGAGATAATTTCTTAGATAAAAGCAAGAACTTTAGGATTTTTTTTTTTTTTTTGAGTTGGAGTCTCACTGTAGCCCAGACTGGAGTGCAGTGGCACTCTCCAGGCCACCGCAGCCTCAACCTGCTGGGTTCCAGCGATCCTTCCACCTCAGCCTTCCAAGTAGCTGGAACTACAGGCGCGTGCTACCATGCCCAGTTAATTTTTGATTTATTGTAGAGACGAGGTCTCACCAAGTTGCCCAGGCGGGTCTCGAACCCTCAGGCTCAGGCAATCTACTCGCCTCAGTCTCCCAAAGTGTTAGGATTACAGGCTGAGCCACCGAGCCCGGTCAGAACTTTAGGATTTCACAGTGAATAAGAGAGCCATCGTTTTGTGCCAGCCTTTTGAGTTACAGAGAACTGGATAGGACAAATAAATACATGTGGGAAATTTCTCATAGAATATAGTCTGTGTGGTTATAGTTGTCCACATTCAACATGACCAAATTAACAAGAACAGTGTGGTGACTATGAAAGCATGCTACAATAAACAAAAAGAAAGACAAGAACAAAGCATGGAGAAGATAACTGAGAACATATTCTAAAAGAAAACACAACTCAAAAAAAAAAAATTCCTCATGAGTGCTCTTTCTAATGACACCATGAATTTAATAAAATAAGAACTGAAGGCTGGGTGCAGTGGCTCAACATCTGTAATCCCAGCACTTTGGGAGGCTAAGGTGGGAGGATTGCTTGAGCCCAGGTGTTTGAGATTAGCCTGGGCAACATAGTGAGACCTCATCTCTAAAAAAAATTTTAAAATTCACTGAGTGTGGTGGTGTGCACCTGTAGTCCCAGCTCCTTGGGAGACTGAGACAGGAGGATCACTTGGGCCGGGAGTTTGAGGTTGTGGTGTACCGTGATTGTGCCACTGCACTCTAGCATGGGCAACAGAGTGAATCCCCAACTCAGAAAAAAAGAAAAAAGAAAAAGACAACTGAAAAAAGAGTTGATAAATCAATAGACTGAAATTAAAATACATATTTCAAAACTAAGAAAACAAGTTGAGGGCCAAAAGAAGACAATCAAAGAGTTGATAAAAATATTACAAATAGTAAGAAACAGGAAATAGGCTTAAAATCAAATAACTATCATAAAAGAAAAACTTGTAACAATAATGATGATGCAAAGGAAAAATACAAGGATATTAATGCAATTAAAGAGAAGATAAGATGTGTGTACAAAGATGAGTCAACATAAAGAAGATTAGAATACCTGAAGAAGTCAACAATTTGAACATCCTGAAACTTTCTTGCTATAAAAGTATTTTAGCAGGCTAAGCGCCTGTACCTGCATATACAGTCTGTCTTTTATATCCGCAGATTCTGCATCCTTAGATTCAACCCACCATGGATTGAAATTATTTGAGGAGGGGCACAGTGACTCAGACCTGTAATCCCAGCACTTTGGGGGGCCGAGATTAGAGGATTGCCTGAGCCCAGGGGTTCAAGACCAGCCTGGACAACTTGGCAATACCTTGTCTCTACAATAAATTAAAAAATAGCCGGATGTTGTGGTGCGTGCCTGTAGTTCCAGCTGCTTAGAAGGTTGAGGCAGAAGGATGGCATAAGCCCAGCAGGGCTCACGGCCACTGCACTCCAGCCTGGGTGACAGAGTGAAACTCCAACTCAAAAAAAAAAGAAAACAAAAATCAGGACTCAGAAGAGGCTACACCTTGAGAAAATGGGTGAAATTAAAGAAATCTTACCAAGCAGAGACTGATGACAAGAAACAGTGACTCAGAATCAATTCTGGTGAAGGAGGAAAAATAAAAGCTTCTCCTGAGACTTCAAGGCCACTGGCCAACCTTCCTAAAGGTGTTAAGCCTGAATGTACACTGAAATATACCCCAAAATCCCAATGAGAATTTAATTCAGAGATACCCAGGTCTGCAATGCCCAAAGCTCCTGACAGGGGCAACCATGTACCCTTTACACAGGCCTCATAAAATTTCCACTGGAAAAGTCCCATCATATATCAGCTCACAATATAAAATTTAAAAATTTCCAAATAAGCAAGCCACCATGGACAAGAGTAAAGAGAAAATACAATTTTACTCATAAAATTAAATATTAAAATAATCAAGCATAAAGTATTATTTTAATATGATTAACTAAATCACAGAATTTAAAAGAGGATAAGAAGCAATTGCCTATAAAAATGAGTAGACATAGTATAAACAAACCAAATGAAACTTCTGGAAATGAAGAATATAATAGAAATAAAAACATCTATAAAATACTTGAAAAGCAAAAGAAACAGATCTAGAAAAGAGAATCAGTGATTTCAAATATGGATCTGACAAAAATACACAGAATGCAGTTCAGAGAGACAAAAATATGGAAAACTCTAGTGAAAAAATGGAATGATGGAGTGAAAAGGTCCAATATAGATCCAATCGAGGTCCAAAAGCAGTTAACAGAGGATGGAAAGAGGCAATAGTCAAAAATGTCATAGCTGAGCATTTTGCAGAATTAACTAAAGACACAAATCCTCATATTTAGAAAGTTTTTAAAAATCCCAAATATGATAAGTCATAAAGTGGACACACTCAAACATGTCATAGTGAAACTACAGCATACCAAAGACAAGGAGAAGATCTTAAAAGAAGCCTGGAAAGAAAGAAAGAAAAAAAAGACAGATTACTCACAAAGGAGCAAATCTGACTTCTCGACATCAAATATGAAAGCCAGAAGACAATGAAATCGTGTCTTCAAAGTAGTGATAGAAATAATTGTCAGATTAGATTTTCTTCCTTCCTTCCTTTGCTCCCTCCCTCCCTCCTTTCTTTCATCTTTTTTTTTTTTTTTTTTAAGAGATGAGGTCTCACTATATTACCCAGGCCAGTATCAGATTTCTAGCTTGAAGCTACCCTTCTGCCATGGTCTCTCAAAATGCTGGAATTACAGGCATGAGCCACCTTGCCTAACCAAGATTTTTTTTGTTTGAGGTGGGGGTCTCCCAGGCTGGAGGGAAGTGGCTCAATCATGGCTGACTGCAGCTTCCAACACCTGGCCTCAAGCAATCCTCCTAACTCAGCCTCCCAAAGTGCTGGGATTACAGGTGTGAGGAACCGTGCCTGGCCTCAGCTAGATTTATAAGCTCAGCAAAACCATATTTCTAGAATGAGTAAAATAGACATCTTCGGTAATGTAAACATTAAGGAAATTTGCTACTAAATCCTCACTAAAGAAACATCCATGGGATGTAGTTTAGGAAGAAGCAAAATACCCCAGAATGAAAATCTAAGATCAAAGAAGGAATACACTGACAGATAAAGGCAATGTTCCCCACTCCACTGTATCCCCCCTGAATCATTGTTTCCTTACTTCCCCTGTGGGGCTGATGGTCCTTCACTCCTTGCCCACAAGGAAATACCTACTCATCGCCTAGGAATCACTTCTTCTGTGACTCCCTCCCCATTCCAAGCTAGAACTGATGCCTCTTTCCTTTGCACCCCCACTGAACTCTCTGTGAAGGTTTAGGACATTTCCCTTTGCTTATGTATCTGTCTGTTTCCCCATCCTCCACTGTGAGTTCCTTTAGGGCTAACCTCTGTGTCCTTGGGGTGGATTACCAGAGTTAGCAATGATAATTTCTTGGTAGTGGGAATTTTACATCAATAAGCTCATTATTCTCTAGAGAAAGAAAAAAGATCAAATAGGATTTGGAAGATGAGACAGAGAGAATAACAGTCTTAGATGCCACAGGTAAAAACACTCCAGAGACGTTTCCATTTGGGAATTAAGGAATATAAACTCAGGTGTGGGGCTGGGAGTGATCAACAGGACCATTCTTAAGGAACTGCATTTGCACACCTTGGGCTCATCAAGTCTCTGTTTCTTCTTCCCTTTTTTCTTCCTCCTGTAAGTGAAGCAAATGTAGCTGGCAGCTATGGCTTCCTCCTGAACAAAACCTCTAAAGAAAGTGGGCTACCTTCCTGGGGTGAGCTCTGGATCAGGGTGTAGGGACTTGAGAGAGCAGTCGAGGAATTTAAGACTAGGCCTTGGGCAGAGAGGGGAGAGGGTAGGGGGAGAACAGGTAGCTCCTGCCAGGAGTGAGATTCACTGAAGGGCTCCATCCCCAGGATATGTCCTCCTCACCTTAGCATTGTGGGAAAAATCAGCTTGCCTGTGTTCCTGTGCCCCATTAAACTTGGAAAATATTACAGTGAGGGGCATCTTAACAGCTCATCTATAGCAGCCTTGGCTGATGGACCACGTAAGACCAACTCCTTTCAACCTATTCCCAGCACCTGTGTATAGGCAGGAACCAACAGTAAACATACAGACTATGTCTTGCTGAAGGATGAGGGACCCTTTCTCTATTAAGGAGAACTCTGTAAGTCTTGGAGCTTCCGGTACAATCACAGGGAAGAGTAGGACAGCAGCTGGAAATTAACTATGATACTGGGTGGGATACTAAAACTAAAGTATGCTAAAAGTGTATTAAAACTAAACTAAGTTTAGGGAAAGCAAAGGATACGGCATTTCTCCTACCCAAGAGTTATGGGGCAATCACATTCATTTTACAGAACAGACTTCGTTGTTTTTACAGAACAGAAGGGGAGATGTTGGGAAGTAGCACAGTGTGTTTAACCCTCAGCCTCCACCATCTGAGGTTGATGAAGGGTGGAAAAGAAACAGATGTCCTCAACAGGTACCCACCAGAAGAGTGGGAATTGGGAATTCTTAGAAGTCGTGACTTCTAGGAAGTCAGGCTAGGCACAGGAGAGGAGTGATGGCAGATAGCTTTTCACTGTAGACCTTTCCAGTGGTTCATTTTTGTCTTGATCAAATGTATGTGTTGCTTTAATAACCACAACAATGATAACTTGCAAATTTTTTGTTGTTTGGAGTCTCACTCCATCACCCAGGCTGGAGTGCAGTGGTACTCTCATGGCCACCCCCGTGTCGACCTGCTGGGCTCAGGCGATCCTTCTGCCTCAGCCTTCCAAGTAGCTGGAACTACAGGCATGCACTACCACACCCGGCTAATTTTTTTATTTTTATTGTAGAGATGAGGTCTCGTGAAGTTGCCCAGGCTGTTTTTAAACCTGTGGGCTCAGGCAATCCTCTCACCTTGGCCTTCCAAAGTGCTGGGATTACAGGTTTGAGCCACCATGGTCGGCTGGCACTTTTTTTAAAACCAAAAATAAAGGACATCCTCATTAACTGGGACTTATTAAATAAACTGTAGCTTACCCACACAGTGAATACTGTGCAGCATTGAGAAAGGGAAGGTAAGGTGTACAGAAATAGAGAGAGATCCATGATGTTATGTAAGTGAAAACATTTTAAAAACTCAGATGATGACCAGTATGGATGCTATGATGCCAATTGTGGTTTTTTAAATCTCTATGAATATGTATATCATCCGACTCAGATCATTTTTTCTTACAAGTGGCAGCGACTCAGTTTTTAAGCAAGAATGGGAAATGGATTGGTTCCTATAACTGTAAAGTCCGGGGGCAGATAAAGAGTTTTAGCCAAACAGCTCCAGGCTCAGGAGGATACCTTGCCCCTCAGAGTACCCCGAAAGTCCTGGGATGGAGAAGATGGCCCAGCTTGTGTATGAACTGGGGGACAGGGGTGCTCTTATGAGCAGGCCTGGGTCATGTCCCAACCCTTGTTTCAAGAAGTCAGGTCAGTCCCCCTCAATTGAACCTCACAGGATAAGCAAAAATATGAACGGGAGGGGGGTGGTCCCCAAAGGTAAATTGGGTTGTTGTTTGCAGGAGAAGGCAGAAACGATTTTGGATGGATTAACCCGATTAATGTCCACCATATACACACATGTGACATGATTCTATTTGGCCTGGAGAAGATCTAGAAGGAGATACTTAAGTGTGGGGTTAGTGGAGAAGGAACAAGTTAGCTTTTTGAGAGGCTTACACAAACCTAAGGGATGACATATTACTGTGCCCCTGAGACTGTTTCTTTTCAGGGTCAGTTGTCACAAAACTGTCTTGTTCAAAAGAATTTTGACTGCAAGTGGCAAAAATCCATTCAGATGGGCTTAAGCAGAAGCAGGGGAGGAATTGCTTAAAAGGATCCAAGGTCCCATAAAATGCTCAGGCGGTAGAAGGGAGCCAGGGACCATTCTACAGTGAGGACCGGGAAGACAGCGAGGACTTGAAGGGGCAGGAGCACAGTGTGCTCTCTGCTGCTCTTCCCTCTTTTTTATTTTTCAAGTCAATTGTTTTGAAGTATAGTTTACATACAATCAAATGCACATGTGTGAAGTGTATAGACGGACGCGTGTTGACAAGTGTGTACACCTATTTAATCATACCCCCCCAAGTTTCCCTCAGGCCCCTTGCTGTCCAACTCTCCCCACACTCTGCCCCAGAAGGTCACTGTTCTGATTTCTATCACCCTAGATTCATTTTTTCTTTTCTAAAACTTTGTAGAAATGGCATCATACAGCTTGTCTTTCGCGCCCCTTGGCCATTCTCTTTGGATGGGGGGGGTCCCTGGGTTCCATGTCTCTCTGCAGGTCTTTGCTGGTCTTTCTTTGCCCACTTCCTGTCTCTAAATGTCCATGCATGCATGGAGCAAAGTTGACCACACCCAAATTCCTGAGCCTCGATGTCTTTGTCAAATGACCAAGAGTGACCTACCTCATTTCTAAATGACAGTCTAAATTTCTAGAAGATAAGATTTAATGGTCCAGGTCATGTCCTGTCAGCTCTGACTGGAAGAGTGGGGTCACAGCAAACACATGAGGCCACAGGGCCCACCCTGTGGGTGGAGAGATGGCTGCCCATCCCAGAGAAGTGGGGGGGAGGGGGGTGGGGAGCTACTCCTGATAGAGCTCACCACACACTGACAATTGCTTCACTGTAAGTATATGGTAGACGGATGTCTTTTATTGCTAAGGAAAGGTGATTTAGAAAACAATCAGCAAGCATGTCGATGGAAAAGTTGAGGCTTTGCTGAAAATAAAGAGACTGATACATCTTCTTGGGCAGTGCTAGGGCCCTTTTATCTGGAAAGGAGAACAAGGGAACCACTAATTAGTGATCAGTGCTTGGCCTAACTCATTCCTCCTTGTACCAGACATGTAAGTGAGGTGGGCCTTATTATCCCATTTTATATATGGTAAAAGAGTAGCTCAAAGTAAGCCACTTGGCTAATCACAGTGCTTTCTTTGCTAGGGAGCAGGCCTCAGTAGTACCCATGAGCAGTCTTCATGCTCTGCTTTAAAAAAAAAAAAAGAAGAAGATAGAAAAAAGAAAGCAGATCAGGATCAGCTCTGATAATTAAATGCTACTTGATAGCATCTCAGATTTCTACCCCTAAGACAGGGACAGAGGGACCCCTGACCTGGAAGATGGTGAGGACAGGATGTTCTGTCACCCACTTCTACAGTGGAAGCCTCTGGATTGTTGGGTTGACCTTGAGTTGTGCAGCGGTCCATCAGAATCACTAGAGTGAGTCAGCCACAGAATGCATCCCAATGGCAAATCAACTGATATCCAGATGCTGCGGAGGGCATGATGGAAGCGGCAAGGAGGAGTTGGGCCTCACTGGCATGGATGCTCTGGCTGGCAGCAATAGTCCAGCAGAACCAGTCTTCCCCTGGGGCCTCCCTTCTGCCCAGGACCTACATTTGTATGTTAAGCTATGCCTAGGACAACATAGTAGAAAGACATACACTGGAGTGGTGTTAGTGGTGGTATTAGGGGAGTGGGATTTTGAATTATTTAAAAACTTTTCTATAACAGGATTATTATTTTTATAGTTAACTTGAATGCCCCCAGCCCTTACCAAACTAGAGAAACAGGTTGTGGGTTACAACTACAGTAATTGTAGTGCATTGACTCGGGCTTTTTTTTTTCTTGAGTTGGAGTCTTATTCCATTGCCCGGGCTGGAGAACAGTAACACACTCACAGTCACCCCAGCGTCAACCTGCTGGGCTCTGGCAATCCTTCCGCCTCAGTTTTCCAAGTAGCCGGAACTACAGGCACGTGCTACCGTGCCCAGTTAATTTTTAATTTTATTGTAGAGACGAGGTCTCTCCAAGTTGCCCTGGCTGGTCTCAAACCCGTGGGCTCAGGCAATCCACTTGCCTCAGCCTCCCAAAGTGCTGGGATTACAGGCTGAGCCACCAAGCCAGGCTTGGTTTAGACTTCTAACAAATTGGTGGATTGACAGTGGCTGCTTAGAGAGCTAGATTGTGATGTATTTTCAAGTACCATTGAAGTTCAGGGGCACAGAACATTGCGGTCAATTGATAATGTCTTTGTGTTACCGATCCAGACCTTACTTACTTCCTGAGACTCCAGTTTGTCTATGGCTTATTATTTTTAAAAATTGAGGTATAGTTAGCATACAGCAAGGTGCAATAATCTTAGGGGTTCAGCTTGATGGATTTTGACAAATCTCTACACCCTTGGAACTACTAGCCAAAACAATATAGAAGACATTTTCATCATCCTGGAAAGTTTCCTCATGTCCCTCCTAGTCACCTTCCCCATCCCCAACCACATTCTGATTTCTATTACGGTTGACTAATTTTTGACTGTTCTTGGACTGCATAGAAATGAATGTGAGCCAGGCTCGGTGGCTCAGCCTGTAATCCCGCGCCTTTGGGAGGCTGAGGTGAGTGGATTGCCTGATCCCGCAGGTTCGAGACCCGCCTGGGCAGCGAGACCTCATCTCGACAATAAATCAAAAAATCAGCTGGGTGTGGTAGTGCATGCCTGTAATTCCGGC